>NW_028190343.1:19587-144454 GCF_048542155.1 Nylanderia fulva | reverse complement strand
TTTCAACTCCTGTTCCTGCTACTTCAGCTTCTGTTCCTGCTACTTCAGCTCCTGTTTCTGCTACTTCAAATCCTTCTTCTTCTTCTACTGCTGGAAAAGCTTTACGCACCTACCCACCAAAGAAGAAGAAAGTCCATTTCGCAACGAATATCGTCACTTGGGGGGGAGTACTGTAGCATTCATCATCCACACCTTTCATTTACACTCTACACTTTTATTACACCTTACACTTTTCACTTCACTTTTACACTTTTTACATCTTTATACATTTGTAATAACTTCAATTCATTAATATCCATAATGTTTTTAAGAAAAATCAATATTTCCATAACAACACATTCATTCATTTATTTGTTACATATTAATTCTTTTTGTTCTTTCGCTTTATACTTTCAATGAATAAACATTACTTTTTCAAAGATCTGGTGAATTTACTTATAAGTCGCTACAAATCAGTAATTTATTCATGTTTACATACGAGAGTCTAGTGTCAGCTTTTTTTTGTAATACCTATCAATTGTTCTGTAATATTCGATAAATAAGGTACAGTAAAAACAAAGAAGAGTCATTTGACTGATTTAGACCGTTGTTTTTAATATTATTTCTGGTATAAATTAGAGTTTTTAGTCTATCGTTAATTGTGTCAAAAATGAATTTTACAGGATGATTATTATTTATTAAGATGTTAATAATCATTTCTATATTTTTCTGATGAAATAAAGGATGTGATCAGGAGACGCGGTAGCGTCACGCTAAGTTATATCTTTTATTCGTCAAATTAAAATACAATCTACAAAAAAACAAAAAAAAATATCGAAAGATATCGAAAAGATAGCGAAAATATCGAAACAATAGCGAAAATTATCCGTAGGACGCTACTGTGTATCCTTTACCGGACGTAACACGATTTTCGTAACCTTGAAAACAAAAATTTGAAATATTTCATGAACGGAAACATATTTTTCAAAAGATGACCATATCAATCGAAAGCGCGATTTTTTCCGAGTAAAATGAGACCTTAACGAACTTGATAGCTCTATTGGTTGCGGAGATATGAATTTTTCAAGTTATTTTTTGGTCGAAAAGGTGTCACTTTTTTTTAAGACTACGGCGTCGTACTTGTCCGCGGTCACCCATCCCGACAAACTGATTCTGTCCGAAGCTGCTTTACCTTATCCGCGGTCACCCATCCTAGTATAGTGACATTTTCCTCAGCTGCTTAACCTTTTAAGCAACAAAACGAAAAATAAATTCTCGCTCTCTCTCACTCTCTCTCTCTCTCTCCCCCCTCTCTCCCCTCTCTCTCCCCCCTTTTTCTCCCTTTCTCTCTTGCTTTCCCACGTCTTTTTTCGCTCTCTCTCGCCCTCTCTCGCTTTCTCTCGCTGTCTCTCGCTCTCTCTTGCTCTCTACCGCTCTCTCGCGTTCTCTCGCTCTCTGCCGCTCTCTCTCGCGTTCTCTCGCTCTCTCCCACTCTCTCTCGCGTTCTCTCGCTCTCTCTCGTCGTCTCTCGCTCTCTCTCGGTTTTTTTCGCTCTTTCTCGCTTTCTCTCGCTGTTTCTCGCCTTCTCTCGTTCTCTCTCGCTCTCTCGCTTTCTTCCGGTCTCTCTCGCTCTCTCCCGCTCTCTCTCGCGTTCTCTCGGCCTCTCTCGCTCCCTCTCGTCTTCTCTCACTCTCTCTCGGTTTTTTTCGCTCTCTCTCGCTTTCTCACGCTGTTTCTCGCCTTCTCTCGTTCTCTCCCGCTCTCTCTCGCTCTCTCCCGCTTTCTCTCGCGTTCTCTCGCTCTCTCCCGCTCTCTCTCGCGTTCTCTCGCTCTCTCCCGCTCTCTCTCGCGTTTTCTCGCTCTCTCCCGCTCTCTCTCGCGTTTTCTTGCTCTCTCCCGTCTTCTCTCGCTCTTTCTCGGTTTTTTTTCGCTCTTTCTCGCTTTCTCTCGCCTTCTTTTGTTCTCTCCCGCTCTCTCTCGTTCTCTTTCGCGCTCTATCGTTTTTTTCCGCTCTCTCCCGCTTTCTATCGCTCTCTATCGCTTTCTCTCGCTCTCTCTCGCTCCCTCTCGTCTTCTCTCACTCTCTCTTGGTTTTTTTTGCTTTCTCTCGTTGTTTCTCGCCTTCTCGCGTTCTCTCGCTCTCTCTCGTCTTCTCTCGCTCTCTCTTGCTCTCTCCCGCTCTCTCACGCCCTCTATCGCTCTCTTTCGCGCTCTCTTGGCCTCTATCGCTCTCTCTCGCTCTCTCGCTCTCTTCCGCTCTCTCTCGGATTTTTTCGCTCTCTCTCGCTCTCTCGCTCTCTTCCGCTCTCTCTCGGTTTTTTTTCGCTCTCTCTCGCTTTCTCACGCTGTTTCTCGCCTTCTCTCGTTCTCTCCCGCTCTCTCTCGCTCTCTCCCGCTTTCTCTCGCGTTCTCTCGCTCTCTCCCGCTCTCTCTCGCGTTCTCTCGCTCTCTCCCGCTCTCTCTCGCGTTTTCTCGCTCTCTCCCGCTCTCTCTCGCGTTTTCTTGCTCTCTCCCGTCTTCTCTCGCTCTTTCTCGGTTTTTTCGCTCTTTCTCGCTTTCTCTCGCCTTCTTTTGTTCTCTCCCGCTCTCTCTCGTTCTCTTTCGCGCTCTCTCGTTTTTTTCCGCTCTCTCCCGCTTTCTATCGCTCTCTATCGCTCTTTCTCGCTCTCTCTCGCTCCCTCTCGTCTTCTCTCACTCTCTCTTGGTTTTTTTTGCTTTCTCTCGCTGTTTCTCGCCTTCTCGCGTTCTCTCGCTCTCTCTCGTTTTCTCTCGCTCTCTCTTGCTCTCTCCCGCTCTCTCACGCCCTCTATCGCTCTCTTTCGCACTCTCTTGGTCTCTATCGCTCTCTCTCGCTCTCTCGCTCTCTTCCGCTCTCTCTCGGTTTTTTTCGCTCTCTCTCGCTTTCTCTCGCTGTTTCTCGCCTTTTCTCGTTCTCTCCCGCTCTCTCTCGTTCTCTCTCGCTCTTTCTTGCTCTCTCCCGCTCTCTCTTGGTTTTTTTTTTCGCTTTCTCTCGCTTCCTCTCGCTGTTTCTCGCCTTCTCTCGTTCTCCCCCGCTCTCTATCGCTCTCTCTCGCTCTCTCTCGCCCTCTCTCGCCCTCTCTCGCTCTCTCTCGCTCTCTCTTGCTCTTTCCCGCTCTCTCCCGCACTCTCTCGCGTTCTCCCGCTCTCTATCGCTTTTTCTCGCTCTCTATCGCCTTCTCTCGCTTTCTCTCGCTCTCTCCCGCTCTCTCTCTCTCGCGTTTTCTTGCTCTCTCCCGCTCTCTCTCGCGTTCTCTTGCTCTCTCTCGTCTTCTCTCGCTCTTTCTCGGTTTTTCTCGCTCTTTCTCGCTTTCTCTCGCTGTTTCTCGCCTTCTTTTGTTCTCTCCCGCTCTCTCTCGTTCTCTTTCGCTCTCTCTCGTTTTTTTCCGTTCTCTCTCGCTCTCTCCCGCTTTCTATCGCTCTTTATCGCTCTCTCTCGCTCTCTCCCGCTTTCTATCGCTCTCTATCGCTCTCTCTCGCTCTCTCTCGCCCTCTCTCGCTCCCTCTTACTCTCTCCCGCTTTCTCTCGCTCTCTCTTGCTCCCTTTTGCTCCCTCTTGCTCTCTCCCGCTCTCTCTCTCTTGGGTCTTCTCGCTCTCTCTCGTCTTCTCTCATTATAAATATAAAAAAATATACATTTATTTAATGCATTTTGTTTAATGATCTTTGCAAAAATATGTGAAATCCCACAAAAAAAGACATTACAGATGTAAAAAAAAAGCGCTAAGTTATATCTTTCGTCAGCAAAAATAGTTCTTTATAATAATAAAAAATATAATCTTCTCAAAAATTATGTTTATAGCCAAAATAATTCTTTGCAAAAATTAATCATTATCAAAAATATTTTCTCAAAAATTATATTTATAAATTATATTTTATTTTTGTTAATAATACTAGAAAAAAATTAAAATATTAGCATCAAAAAGTAGTGAAATCAAAAAATTGCGCTAAATAATTATATTGATAATACGAGAAAAAAGGTTAAAATATTAGCATCAAAAAGTAGTCAAATCAAAAAGTTGCACTAAGTAAGTGACAACATAATATATAATATTTAGATAAATTTCTTATAATGATACAAATGTATAATTATTGCTTTATTTTAAAACGTTTATAATATATACAATAACAAAATAAATTCAGTAAAATATATATATATATATATATATATATTTATTCATCTTTATATTTAAATAACATGAATAATTATGTAATTAATTTAAACTGGAATGTATATACATTGTAAAGTTATTATATATTTTTATAAAATATTTAGATAAATAGATATATATAAAAAATAAATTATTTATCTCTAAATAATTATTTAATTCAAATATATTTAAACGTATATTCAAAAAAGGTAATATAAGGCACAAAGAATTAAATTTAGGAAATTAAAAAAATTTAAAGTTAAATAAAAATTTTTAATTTAAATTAAAAAATAAAAGTAAAAATAAAAGTAAAAAAATGTAATGTACAAAAAATACTTAGCGCTGTTTTTGTATTATAGCCCCATGACTACGAAACGTCCTTAAAAATGATGATTAGTAACGAAATGTATATACAGAATCCCACAAAAAAAGACATCACAGATGTAAAAAAAAAACGCTAAGTTATATCTTTCGTCAGCAAAAATAGTTCTTTATAATAATAAAAAATATAATCTTCTCAAAAATTATGTTTATAGCCAAAATAATTCTTTGCAAAAATTAATCATTATCAAAAATATTTTCTCAAAAATTATATTTATAAATTATATTTTATTTTTGTTAATAATACTAGAAAAAAATTAAAATATTAGCATCAAAAAGTAGTGAAATCAAAAAATTGCGCTAAATAATTATATTGATAATACGAGAAAAAAGGTTAAAATATTAGCATCAAAAAGTAGTCAAATCAAAAAGTTGCACTAAGTAAGTGACAACATAATATATAATATTTAGATAAATTTCTTATAATGATACAAATGTATAATTATTGCTTTATTTTAAAACGTTTATAATATATACAATAACAAAATAAATTCAGTAAAATATATATATATATTTATTCATCTTTATATTTAAATAACATGAATAATTATGTAATTAATTTAAACTGGAATGTATATACATTGTAAAGTTATTATATATTTTTATAAAATATTTAGATAAATAGATATATATATAAAATAAATTATTTATCTCTAAATAATTATTTAATTCAAATATATTTAAACGTTGTTGGAGTGTCGGCAGAACTCCGCTGGCACTACAGACGACGTTGGCACGATGACCGCGAGGCTTTCGGAAGGTTGCGACTCGAGCCATCAAAACATTTTATTTTGGTGCTCGGTACACGCCGCTTTCGATTGCCTTATATGGTCATTTTTCGATAATGTTTACGAGAACTACGGTCCCCTTTCCCTCGCGATTGGGTGGATCGAGGAGCTCGAAGCGGGGGAGGGGGGCTTTTCTCGAAATTCCTTTTCGCGACCAAAAGGGCCAGTCTGATACTGGCACGACGAGCGGTACCATGCGCGTTCAATTATCGAGACAACGAGAAATATATTTTTGTATTTTCTTTTTTTTGTAATTTGTGTTTTCTGTGTCAGTTAACGACGGCACAGATTCGCGTGCCGTGAATAAAGACAAGTGACGTGTAAAGCATTATTTTGAATCTCCACCCTCTAATCCGCGCAATCCACCGGCCGTCCTCCAACCGCCGAAAATTCGCACGGCGAGTCGCCAATAAACGTATATTCAAAAAAGGTAATATAAGGCACAAAGAATTAAATTTAGGAAATTAAAAAAATTTAAAGTTAAATAAAAATTTTTAATTTAAATTAAAAAATAAAAGTAAAAATAAAAGTAAAAAAAATGTAATGTACAAAAAATACTTAGCGCTGTTTTTGTATTGTTATTTTAACACATTAGTAAATAAAATAAAATATAAATCAAAGTATAGACTAATTTTTTTACTGCAATACGCTTCAATAGAAATCTATAAACATATTACGTGGCTCGATATTCGAATGACATGTGGCTAGCTGAACATATCGATATACATGTATAAAATATATGTATATAATGTAACATGCAATAATTGTCATATTAAACAGATTCAACGATTGGGCAATGTGAATGGGCTAAGTAAAAATTATAAAAATGAATTTACTATACATTAATATATGCAAAAGACGTATACATATACATATATATGTTATTAATATATGTATACCAGGGTTAGGAAGTAACGAGTTACTTGTAACGAAGTTACAGTTACAGTTACTTTTTTTCGGTAACTATAACTTAACTTCGTTACTTTTTCCATCTGTAACTGTAACTGTAACTTAGTTACATTTTTTTAGTAACTAGTAACTATTTTAATAGTTACTTTATTAGTAACTTTTTTTGGAAACATGCGCTAAAAGTATTGTTTAAGTATGGTTATATTATTAAATTAAATTTTGATAACAGTAGCATATGGATCTTCATATGATTTAATCTTTTACCTAAAATTTTCATTTTGTGTACATAAAATAATATAACACATAATTAAGATCGACCAATCACAGTCAAATATTTAAAAAAATTCTTAAAGGTAATAATTGATCGATTTGCTTGCGACTTTGCGATTACCATTTAGTAACTTACTATAACTATTTTTACTGTTGTATATAAAGATCATTCATACATTGATGTTAATTGCAAAGTCGCAAGCAAATCGATCAATATTACATTCAAGAATTTTTTTAAATACTTGACTGTAATTGTGCATAAAATGTAAGCTCCTTATATTTAAAACAATGTATAATTATTTTTAAAAAGTAACTGAAAAGTAACGACTCGTTACTTTTAGAGTAACTGTAACTGTAACAAGTTATTTTTTAAAATCGGTAACTTGTAACTGTAACTAGTTATTTTTTCAATGAAATAACTGTAACTGTAACTAGTTACTTTTACAAAGTAACTTTCCCAACCCTGATGTATACATATATTAATTAATGTATATGGAGCATTTCAAAGTGTTTAATTGATCAATCAAAATATAAATGAATAAAAATTTCTTTATTCTGATACATGTTTTAAAGCATTTGCAATGTTTTCCTGATCGCAATCAAAGTTTCGAGATAGATGTTTAAAGCGCATTATTTTCATTATGAATTTTTTTATAAAAAAGATTCAAATATAATTTCATGATTCTTTAATTTCGACTTATTTTGACTTCATCATTTCACTCTCCAAAGATAGGATGCGACTTCTGTGTGTGATATATTCTGTATATACACATTTCGTTACTAATCATCATTTTTAAGGACGTTTCGTAGTCAAAGGGCTATAATACAAAAACAGCGCTAAGTATTTTTTATACATTACATTTTTTTTACTTTTATTTTTACTTTTATTTTTTAATTTAAATTAAAAATTTTTATTTAACTTTAAATTTTTTTAATTTCCTAAATTTAATTCTTTGTGCCTTATATTACCTTTTTTGAATATACGTTTAAATATATTCGAATTAAATAATTATTTAGAGATAAATAATTTATTTTTTATATATATCTATTTATCTAAATATTTTATAAAAATATATAATAACTTTACAATGTATATACATTCCAGTTTAAATTAATTACATAATTATTCATGTTATTTAAATATAAAGATGAATAAATATATATATATATATATATATTTTACTGAATTTATTTTGTTATTGTATATATTATAAACGTTTTAAAATAAAGCAATAATTATACATTTGTATCATTATAAGAAATTTATCTAAATATTATATATTATGTTGTCACTTACTTAGTGCAACTTTTTGATTTGACTACTTTTTGATGCTAATATTTTAACCTTTTTTCTCGTATTATCAATATAATTATTTAGCGCAATTTTTTGATTTCACTACTTTTTGATGCTAATATTTTAATTTTTTTCTAGTATTATTAACAAAAATAAAATATAATTTTTGAGAAAATATTTTTGATAATGATTAATTTTTGCAAAGAATTATTTTGGCTATAAACATAATTTTTGAGAAGATTATATTTTTTATTATTATAAAGAACTATTTTTGCTGACGAAAGATATAACTTAGCGCTTTTTTTTTACATCTGTGATGTCTTTTTTTGTGGGATTTCACATATTTTTGCAAAGATCATTAAACAAAATGCATTAAATAAATGTATATTTTTTTAAGAGTTTAACTAGGCTCTGTAATATATAAATATAAATTTAACATATATAAGATAGGCAATAAGAGCCAAAAGTCTATATTTTGTTGTTTAATTATGTTTTCCAGATTATTTTCGTCGCTATCAATACACAGCGGTAAATACGAAAACAGATTCGCCTTATCTCGGTCACCCTTCGCGCCTGGCTCATAAACAAAAGTGAGTTTTTCTTCGATAATGAACTCGCGCCCTAATATTAGGTCTCCTTGAAACGTATTTGAATCGAGAACATATAAATTCACTGAGATTACTTTATTTTTTAGGCACTGTATTCCTATGCGACTTCTGTAAATTCCTAATATGTTTAATGGCTCGTTTGTTAAGTTTCTCAGCGGACTCTTAATTTTCATCAACTTATTTCCCGGTTGTATAAATTTCTCGAAAATACTATTTTTTATAAATGACACCGGACTACCCGTATCGATTAACGCTGTCAAATTACATTCTCCGTTTTCTAGGAAGTTGATCTTAACGAACGTATCGGTGACGGACAACAATGTACGCTCCGCCTGTACTACCGCGACGCTATCGGACGCCTGTATATCCGCTGACACGCTCGCCGCCGCTATTCCAGAGGAATTCGGTGTGCGCCCGGGAGTCTTGGACTCTTTCTTTTTCAAGATCGGGCAGTCAAATCGCCTATGCCCTTTCTCTTTACAATAAAAGCACGATACCTCATTTCTGCACTCTTTGTAAGTATGACCTTTCTTTCCGCAGTTCCGGCAGGCTCCATCCTTCGGCTTCTGCGGCTGCCCTTGGGACGACGGCTTCCTTTCCCAGTCCGAGGTGCCCTGGGTAATCGTCCGCATCCGCGCCAAGAAGCCTTCCAGAGTGTCGTCGGATACTGCCAGTGCCGTCGCTCTGAGTGATGTCGGCATTATTCCGCTCACCAGCAACTGGATCCTGTCCCGATCAGGTAGGTCGACTTGGTGCATCAGCGCCAGCTTATCGATGGCGTAATCATCGAAGGATTCCTTATTGGAAGTGCACTTCCTTGCCTCAATTTTCTGCATTGCCCTATAAAACGGAATTTTCCTATCAAATATTTTTAGCAACTCCGACCTCAGGCCGACCCAGGATTCAACGGCCAGATCCCCCTGGACGTCAAACCATCTCCTGGCCGACTTGGTCAGCTTGCTCGATGCGGCCAGCAATGTCGCTCCGTCTGTCGCTCCGTGGACCTGAGCAACTTTGTCCACTCTCCGGACCCAGGAGTGGACGTTGTCGTCCTCCGTGCCACCGAACTCCGGGATTTGATGGGCCAACGCCTGCACCGCCGATCCTGACGACCACGACTCCGTCGAGCGCCGTCCTGCTTCCTCCGACGGGGACACCCGAGGTGAAGTATCTCGCTCAACCTCCCTCGCCGTGCCTACCTGTGTTTGCGCTGATCTCGCCTCCCTCTGGTCGGTTAGCAAATGGAGTATTTGCCCTAACGTTTCGTGTTGCAGCTGCATCGCTGCTCCCATTTGCTCGTGCTGCTTCTGCATTGCCACCAGCATCTGTTTTAAGACGTCCGCCGATTCCTGGGAGTCTCTCCGTTGCTGCGAGGCCTTCGTGATCTTCGGAACCGCACCCGACGTCGTCGGTCTCGGAGAGGCCAGCTGCATCATCTCCTCGACCGGCCCATGAGTCTCCAGATGTGTCATGATCACGTCGATGAGCGAGTTCCGATTTCCCGAGATTGGCAACCGATACTTCCCTGCCTCTAATCTCAGCTCCTCGTGAGAGAGATTTTCCAATTGTGCTCGTTCCATTTTACCGCGAGCTCGAGTTTTCACCATGCAGGTAGAACCTTTTACCGTTAAATTTTAAAAAAGCCGTTACCTGTGTTTTAACAACTTTTTTTTTTTATTATTTTCTTTGTCCCAGATGACCTCTGCTTCTGGTTCTCCTGTGAAGCCTGAGCAGTATCCCACTTCTGAAGTTGAGAGATAATGTGAAAGATGTTCTTCTCGTTCTTCTTTTTACAATTGTCAGGTAGGATGGTATGTTTGAAATAAAGATAACTCGAACACTCGAAATTAAAGTATAAGAAAAGACTCGCAATCAATTTATTCTCCAAGTACAGACCAAAAGACTCCCGCACGTATAATTTTTCCAACCGTATTATAGCGCTTCTCAAAAGAGAGTGACAGTTAGTCGCCGGTCTTTTTTGGAGCAGGGTCTTCGAACAGTGCCCCACTCCTGTTACGCTCCTGTGTTGCGCCTGCTCGGATGCGCACGCAATAAACAGCTGTGTAAGACGCATGGTACGCAATATGACGAGTTCCGCCGGACGCATATATTTCTTACAATATATTATATTGTAATCTTTGTCTTACTGACATAAATTGCAACGCCTCTAGCATGTCTTCCACTTTGGTGTATCTATCACATTGAAGTATTATCCTCATAGCTCTGTTTTGTACCTTCTGCAGTTGGGTTATCTGCGTCTCCCCCATGCCTATTAATATCGTCGCGCAATACTCAAAATGAGGAGCTATGATTGTCTTATATATAATGCATCTAGTATACACTGATATGTAATTACCTACTCTATTTAAGAAACTCGTTTTTTTACCTATTTTCTTTAACATATAATCACAGTGATCTTGAAATCGAAGTCTGTCATCGATAATTATACCTAGATATTTCATAGTCTCTACACGCTCTATTTCAATTCCGTCCAGACATTTCAAAATAGTATTACCTCTCAATTCTTTTCGAATACTTCTAACTATCATATACTTCGTTTTACTTGCATTCATTTTTAACTTATTTATATTCATCCAACGTTCGATTATATTAAAAGCCGTGTTCAATTTTATCTCTATATCCGTGCTACTTTCTCCACTTACATATATAAGCGTGTCGTCTGCAAACATTTTTATATTGCACCCTTCTGGACAGCCTTCGATTATATCATTTATATATATTATAAATAGTAAAGGTCCTAGTACCGAGCCTTGTGGCACTCCGTATTCTGTTGTCAATAATTTAGACCATGTATGATTGAAACGCACTTGCTGTTTCCTATTATTTAAATATGATTTGAACCATTCTAAGGCCATTCCTCTAATTCCATAATAATACATTTTTCTTTTCCTAATAATCTTTCTCTGTCTATTGTTTCAAACGCTCTCTTAAGATCCATGAAAATTACACCTACCATTTTTCCTTCGCTTACTATTAATTTCCATTCGTCAATGACAGTTTGAATCGCTGTTTCACACGAGTAATATTTTCTAAACCCCGACTGATGTTCTGTTATAATATCGTTAGTTTCCAAATACATTTCAAGTTGTTCTTTTACTACTAATTCTAACACTTTTTCAAATATTGGTAACATATTTATAGGCCTATAATCGCTCGCTTTTTTCGCTTTATCTATCTTTGGAATCGGTATTATCGTAGAGGTTTTCCAACCTTCCGAACAGAGACCTTCTCCTAAAGAATTGTTTATTATATTCGCAAATTCCTCTTTTATTACAGAAAAAGTTGTCCTCAATATATCGCTAGTTATTCCCTCTTCCGTACCTTTCTTTTTCGGCAATCCCATAACAATTTTTTCTAACTGCTCTAGTTTAATAGTCACGAAATTTTCCATAAATCCTTTATTTTCGATAATATAAATAATTTTCTTAAGAGTTTAACTAGGCTCTGTAATATATAAATATAAATTTAACATATATAAGATAGGCAATAAGAGCCAAATCGCGGATGACAGTGCGTTATTCTAAACGAAACTAAATTTTTTCGTTAGAATTAAATACCTGTGCACAAGGCACCAAATTTTTACTTGGACACGGCCAAGATATAAAATTGGAATAATCTCTACAAGAGATTTTTAATTCCATGTATCCCCTATTCCCCCTAAAGAAATAAAGTGCGAGAGAAAAATATAGATCCGAAAGTCGCAGAATCGGGAATCGAACCCGAGACCTTTCGCTTGCCGGGCGACTGCTCTTCCAACTGAGCTATTCAGATCCTTTCGATTCTATACTTTTCTCTGTTATATATATTAATGTTGGTAAATAAACGCCTTTAAGCCAGCGTGTATAAATTAAGAGTTTAACTAGGCTCTGTAATAATATAAATTTAACATATATAAGATAGGCAATAAGAGCCAAATCGCGGATGACAGTGCGTTATTCTAAACGAAACTAAATTTTTTCGTTAGAATTAAATACCTGTGCACAAGGCACCAAATTTTTACTTGGACACGGCCAAGATATAAAATTGGAATAATCTCTACAAGAGATTTTTAATTCCATGTATCCCCTATTCCCCCTAAAGAAATAAAGTGCGAGAGAAAAATATAGATCCGAAAGTCGCAGAATCGGGAATCGAACCCGAGACCTTTCGCTTGCCGGGCGACTGCTCTTCCAACTGAGCTATTCAGATCCTTTCGATTCTATACTTTTCTCTGTTATATATATTAATGTTGGTAAATAAACGCCTTTAAGCCAGCGTGTATAAATTAAGAGTTTAACTAGGCTCTGTAATATATAAATATAAATTTAACATATATAAGATAGGCAATAAGAGCCAAATCGCGGATGACAGTGCGTTATTCTAAACGAAACTAAAAATTTTTTCGTTAGAATTAAATACCTGTGCACAAGGCACCAAATTTTTACTTGGACACGGCCAAGATATAAAATTGGAATAATCTCTACAAGAGATTTTTAATTCCATGTATCCCCTATTCCCCCTAAAGAAATAAAGTGCGAGAGAAAAATATAGATCCGAAAGTCGCAGAATCGGGAATCGAACCCGAGACCTTTCGCTTGCCGGGCGACTGCTCTTCCAACTGAGCTATTCAGATCCTTTCGATTCTATACTTTTCTCTGTTATATATATTAATGTTGGTAAATAAACGCCTTTAAGCCAGCGTGTATAAATTAAGAGTTTAACTAGGCTCTGTAATATATAAATATAAATTTAACATATATAAGATAGGCAATAAGAGCCAAATCGCGGATGACAGTGCGTTATTCTAAACGAAACTAAATTTTTTCGTTAGAATTAAATACCTGTGCACAAGGCACCAAATTTTTACTTGGACACGGCCAAGATATAAAATTGGAACAAGAGATTTTTAATTCCATGTATCCCCTATTCCCCCTAAAGAAATAAAGTGCGAGAGAAAAATATAGATCCGAAAGTCGCAGAATCGGGAATCGAACCCGAGACCTTTCGCTTGCCGGGCGACTGCTCTTCCAACTGAGCTATTCAGATCCTTTCGATTCTATACTTTTCTCTGTTATATATATTAATGTTGGTAAATAAACGCCTTTAAGCCAGCGTGTATAAATTAAGAGTTTAACTAGGCTCTGTAATATATAAATATAAATTTAACATATATAAGATAGGCAATAAGAGCCAAATCGCGGATGACAGTGCGTTATTCTAAACGAAACTAAATTTTTTCGTTAGAATTAAATACCTGTGCACAAGGCACCAAATTTTTACTTGGACACGGCCAAGATATAAAATTGGAATAATCTCTACAAGAGATTTTTAATTCCATGTATCCCCTATTCCCCCTAAAGAAATAAAGTGCGAGAGAAAAATATAGATCCGAAAGGGGAATCGAACCCGAGACCTTTCGCTTGCCGGGCAACTGCTCTTCCAACTGAGCTATTCAGATCCTTTCGATTCTATACTTTTCTCTGTTATATATATTAATGTTGGTAAATAAACGCCTTTAAGCCAGCGTGTATAAATTAAGAGTTTAACTAGGCTCTGTAATATATAAATATAAATTTAACATATATAAGATAGGCAATAAGAGCCAAATCGCGGATGACAGTGCGTTATTCTAAACGAAACTAAATTTTTTCGTTAGAATTAAATACCTGTGCACAAGGCACCAAATTTTTACTTGGACACGGCCAAGATATAAAATTGGAATAATCTCTACAAGAGATTTTTAATTCCATGTATCCCCTATTCCCCCTAAAGAAATAAAGTGCGAGAGAAAAATATAGATCCGAAAGTCGCAGAATCGGGAATCGAACCCGAGACCTTTCGCTTGCCGGGCGACTGCTCTTCCAACTGAGCTATTCAGATCCTTTCGATTCTATATCTCTGTTATATATATTAATGTTGGTAAATAAACGCCTTTAAGCCAGCGTGTATAAATTAAGAGTTTAACTAGGCTCTGTAATATATAAATATAAATTTAACATATATAAGATAGGCAATAAGAGCCAAATCGCGGATGACAGTGCGTTATTCTAAACGAAACTAAATTTTTTTCGTTAGAATTAAATACCTGTGCACAAGGCACCAAATTTTTACTTGGACACGGCCAAGATATAAAATTGGAATAATCTCTACAAGAGATTTTTAATTCCATGTATCCCCTATTCCCCCTAAAGAAATAAAGTGCGAGAGAAAAATATAGATCCGAAAGTCGCAGAATCGGGAATCGAACCCGAGACCTTTCGCTTGCCGGGCGACTGCTCTTCCAACTGAGCTATTCAGATCCTTTCGATTCTATACTTTTCTTTGTTATATATATTAATGTTGGTAAATAAACGCCTTTAAGCCAGCGTGTATAAATTAAGAGTTTAACTAGGCTCTGTAATATATAAATATAAATTTAACATATATAAGATAGGCAATAAGAGCCAAATCGCGGATGACAGTGCGTTATTCTAAACGAAACTAAATTTTTTCGTTAGAATTAAATACCTGTGCACAAGGCACCAAATTTTTACTTGGACACGGCCAAGATATAAAATTGGAATAATCTCTACAAGAGATTTTTAATTCCATGTATCCCCTATTCCCCCTAAAGAAATAAAGTGCGAGAGAAAAATATAGATCCGAAAGTCGCAGAATCGGGAATCGAACCCGAGACCTTTCGCTTGCCGGGCGACTGCTCTTCCAACTGAGCTATTCAGATCCTTTCGATTCTATACTTTTCTCTGTTATATATATTAATGTTGGTAAATAAACGCCTTTAAGCCAGCGTGTATAAATTAAGAGTTTAACTAGGCTCTGTAATATATAAATATAAATTTAACATATATAAGATAGGCAATAAGAGCCAAATCGCGGATGACAGTGCGTTGCGTTATTCTAAACGAAACTAAATTTTTTCGTTAGAATTAAATACCTGTGCACAAGGCACCAAATTTTTACTTGGACACGGCCAAGATATAAAATTGGAATAA
This sequence comes from Nylanderia fulva, assembly GCF_048542155.1. Lineage (NCBI taxonomy): Eukaryota > Metazoa > Arthropoda > Insecta > Hymenoptera > Formicidae > Nylanderia > Nylanderia fulva. The sequence goes on along the minus strand of NW_028190343.1, from coordinate 129,065 downwards.
TCTCTACAAGAGATTTTTAATTCCATGTATCCCCTATTCCCCCTAAAGAAATAAAGTGCGAGAGAAAAATATAGATCCGAAAGTCGCAGAATCGGGAATCGAACCCGAGACCTTTCGCTTGCCGGGCGACTGCTCTTCCAACTGAGCTATTCAGATCCTTTCGATTCTATACTTTTCTCTGTTATATATATTAATGTTGGTAAATAAACGCCTTTAAGCCAGCGTGTATAAATTAAGAGTTTAACTAGGCTCTGTAATATATAAATATAAATTTAACATATATAAGATAGGCAATAAGAGCCAAATCGCGGATGACAGTGCGTTATTCTAAACGAAACTAAATTTTTTCGTTAGAATTAAATACCTGTGCACAGCACAAGGCACCAAATTTTTACTTGGACACGGCCAAGATATAAAATTGGAATAATCTCTACAAGAGATTTTTAATTCCATGTATCCCCTATTCCCCCTAAAGAAATAAAGTGCGAGAGAAAAATATAGATCCGAAAGTCGCAGAATCGGGAATCGAACCCGAGACCTTTCGCTTGCCGGGCGACTGCTCTTCCAACTGAGCTATTCAGATCCTTTCGATTCTATACTTTTCTCTGTTATATATATTAATGTTGGTAAATAAACGCCTTTAAGCCAGCGTGTATAAATTAAGAGTTTAACTAGGCTCTGTAATATATAAATATAAATTTAACATATATAAGATAGGCAATAAGAGCCAAATCGCGGATGACAGTGCGTTATTCTAAACGAAACTAAATTTTTTCGTTAGAATTAAATACCTGTGCACAAGGCACCAAATTTTTACTTGGACACGGCCAAGATATAAAATTGGAATAATCTCTACAAGAGATGAGATTTATTCCAATTTATATCTTGGCCGTGTCCAAGTAAAAAATTTGGTGCCTTGTGCACAGGTATTTAATTCTAACGAAAAAATTTAGTTTCGTTTAGAATAACGCACTGTCATCCGCGATTTGGCTCTTATTGCCTATCTTATATATGTTAAATTTATATTTATATATTACAGAGCCTAGTTAAACTCTTAATTTATACACGCTGGCTTAAAGGCGTTTATTTACCAACATTAATATATATAACAGAGAAAAGTATAGAATCGAAAGGATCTGAATAGCTCAGTTGGAAGAGCAGTCGCCCGGCAAGCGAAAGGTCTCGGGTTCGATTCCCGATTCTGCGACTTTCGGATCTATATTTTTCTCTCGCACTTTATTTCTTTAGGGGGAATAGGGGATACATGGAATTAAAAATCTCTTGTAGAGATTATTCCAATTTTATATCTTGGCCGTGTCCAAGTAAAAATTTGGTGCCTTGTGCACAGGTCAGGTATTTAATTCTAACGAAAAAATTTAGTTTCGTTTAGAATAACGCACTGTCATCCGCGATTTGGCTCTTATTGCCTATCTTATATATGTTAAATTTATATTTATATATTACAGAGCCTAGTTAAACTCTTAATTTATACACGCTGGCTTAAAGGCGTTTATTTACCAACATTAATATATATAACAGAGAAAAGTATAGAATCGAAAGGATCTGAATAGCTCAGTTGGAAGAGCAGTCGCCCGGCAAGCGAAAGGTCTCGGGTTCGATTCCCGATTCTGCGACTTTCGGATCTATATTTTTCTCTCGCACTTTATTTCTTTAGGGGGAATAGGGGATACATGGAATTAAAAATCTCTTGTAGAGATTATTCCAATTTTATATCTTGGCCGTGTCCAAGTAAAAATTTGGTGCCTTGTGCACAGGTATTTAATTCTAACGAAAAAATTTAGTTTCGTTTAGAATAACGCACTGTCATCCGCGATTTGGCTCTTATTGCCCTTATATATGTTAAATTTATATTTATATATTACAGAGCCTAGTTAAACTCTTAATTTATACACGCTGGCTTAAAGGCGTTTATTTACCAACATTAATATATATAACAGAGAAAAGTATAGAATCGAAAGGATCTGAATAGCTCAGTTGGAAGAGCAGTCGCCCGGCAAGCGAAAGGTCTCGGGTTCGATTCCCGATTCTGCGACTTTCGGATCTATATTTTTCTCTCGCACTTTATTTCTTTAGGGGGAATAGGGGATACATGGAATTAAAAATCTCTTGTAGAGATTATTCCAATTTTATATCTTGGCCGTGTCCAAGTAAAAATTTGGTGCCTTGTGCACAGGTATTTAATTCTAACGAAAAAATTTAGTTTCGTTTAGAATAACGCACTGTCATCCGCGATTTGGCTCTTATTGCCTATCTTATATATGTTAAATTAAATTTATATTTATATATTACAGAGCCTAGTTAAACTCTTAATTTATACACGCTGGCTTAAAGGCGTTTATTTACCAACATTAATATATATAACAGAGAAAAGTATAGAATCGAAAGGATCTGAATAGCTCAGTTGGAAGAGCAGTCGCCCGGCAAGCGAAAGGTCTCGGGTTCGATTCCCGATTCTGCGACTTTCGGATCTATATTTTTCTCTCGCACTTTATTTCTTTAGGGGGAATAGGGGATACATGGAATTAAAAATCTCTTGTAGAGATTATTCCAATTTTATATCTTGGCCGTGTCCAAGTAAAAATTTGGTGCCTTGTGCACAGGTATTTAATTCTAACGAAAAAATTTAGTTTCGTTTAGAATAACGCACTGTCATCCGCGATTTGGCTCTTATTGCCTATCTTATATATGTTAAATTTATATTTATATATTACAGAGCCTAGTTAAACTCTTAATTTATACACGCTGGCTTAAAGGCGTTTATTTACCCATTAATATATATAACAGAGAAAAGTATAGAATCGAAAGGATCTGAATAGCTCAGTTGGAAGAGCAGTCGCCCGGCAAGCGAAAGGTCTCGGGTTCGATTCCCGATTCTGCGACTTTCGGATCTATATTTTTCTCTCGCACTTTATTTCTTTAGGGGGAATAGGGGATACATGGAATTAAAAATCTCTTGTAGAGATTATTCCAATTTTATATCTTGGCCGTGTCCAAGTAAAAATTTGGTGCCTTGTGCACAGGTATTTAATAATTTTCTTATTTATATTCATCCAATGATCGATTATATCACCGGATCTAACAACCTTTATAGAGTTTATTATACTATTAATACTTTGTATATAATATAAATTAAATTTATCAGCTATATTGCACTCTTCGATATCGCCTAAAATTTCAAAATCTATATTTCCTACCTCTTTTATGCCTACTGGCTCGCCTCTAATTATTTCTTTCAAGGTTTTTCACATAGACGTAGGATTTTCTTTATTAAGATCTATCATATTTTCATAATATTCTTTTTTCTTCTCCCTAATTAATTTTACTACCGTATTTCTTTCAATTTTATACTGCGACCAATTTTGTTCGGTATCGTCATACAATGCTCTTCTATATGCCTTATCCCTTCTATCCGCAGCCTCTTTTATTTCGTCTGAAAACCATTTCTTCCCTTCCCAAATTTTCGGAATTCTAAATTTTTTCCTCGGCGCCATTACATCTAACGCACCCACTATACTATCGACAAGTTTTTTCGCCCTCTCACTGACACCCATACATTCACACTGACATTCCTGGCTTTCTTGTAATTTATTTTTCACTAATATAGCAAATTTATTTTCATCAAACTCTTTATAATTCCTAGCACTAAATTCTCTATATTTACTTTCAGTTTTACTAACACTCAGCTCAACTTTCAGCCACGCGTGATCCGTAATTTTAGGTTCATGAATTACCTGTACTATTTTAATTTTATTATTATTAGCGAAGATCAAATCTATAATTGTCTGACTGTCTTTCGTAATTCTCGTCGGTTCGTTAACATATTGTTTCATACCTAAGCTTAGCATTGTCGTTTGCAGTTTATTCGCATAAAACGAATCTCTCATAAGATCTATATTAAAATCTCCTATTACCATGCATTCTCCCTTTATTATAAACTCTTCTACTATATCCTCGAAAAATCTCAAGAAATCTCCGTGCGATGCGCTCGGTGAGTGATATATTACCATTATCACTCCTTTATATAATTTATCTTTTACTTCTACCGCAACACACCAACAATTCGATTCTAATTTTTTTTTCCCTCTAATACTATTTCATATTTAATATCGCTTCTAACGTATAAAATAACTCCTCCCGTATTCCTATTCTCAGCATTACATCTAACTATACTATAACCCGGAACGTTCACTTCACTGTCTTCGATATCCTCAGTCACTCTGGTCTCCGATAATGCTAAGAAAAGAACGCAGGATTTATTTTCTTCATGATCTGATGTTGTATCTCATCTCTGTGCGCAATTAAACTTTGCGCATTTGTATATAGTATTATCTCCGCTTCTTCCTGTGGTTGCTATTTAGCGTCCTCCCAGCCTGCTCTCCTCTTCTCCTCCCGTAGCGCCCTCTTAAAGGTCGGACATTCCGGACTAAGGGCGTCATGGTCATCGCTTATATTCAGATTGTATGTTCGATTTTTGAATATACAATTCACACATTTCTTCTTTGTCGCTGTACAATCACGCGAGTTATGACTTCCTGCACATTTATAGCATGCTTCCTCTCGCGTACAATTTTTTGCAATATGATAATATCCCCAGCATTTGAAACATCTTTTAACATTGATGTGATTAAATACCGGACACTTCTTCCATCCTACACTTAGCTTTCCTTTCTTCAATATCAGCTCATGTGTCTCTTCATCTGCTTCTATTATTATTGACCCTTCTTCATTTCATTTCCTTTTCTTTCAGATTGATTATTTCTCCTTTCTTTGATCATTCTCTTCACAATTCGCATATTTGCTGTATCTATTTTATTCTGCATCTTTATCGTATTTATAAGTTCATTATCATCTAATTTCATCTCTTCTACACCTATATTAATAATTTTTATCTTTGGTTTTGATTGAGGCGACTCTATCACTTTATAATTTTCTCCCAGCTTAGCTTGAACTGTCTCCTTCAATTTTTTCACCTCCTCGCCGGTTTCACAACCCACGATCACTGTTCCCTTGCTACCTTTCCTTAATTTCGTTATTCCCATAGCCATACTCTTAATATCCACCTTTTCTTTTATCAATTTTTTAGTAGCTTCACTCTCTTGTTGCATTTTCGGCTTAACAATTATAACGTTTTCTTTCTTCTTCCCTTTAACCGCTTCACTGTAGCTTATCTGCGATTCTTCCTTTGATACACATATGTTACTCCCTGTATCATTTTCTTCAAGTTTTCCAGTTCTTGCTTAACATTTACTAATTCTTCTTGAACTACTTCTTTAATCATTAGTTTAATTTCATTTTTACAGGCTGTTTCATTTTTTATTTCCTTTACAGTTTTTATGATCCAGTCTACTTTTACATCAATGCCTGATCCTTTACTTGTGAACGATCCTGCAGATCCCACGGATCCTGTAGACGATGTCCTATCTCTTCCTGCCGTCTTCATGTTTGTTTCTTTACTATCAATCAAAAACTCCTCAAATGGGCCTTTACACGGCACTAATTCTTGTCTACTGTCCAGAATTTTATGCTTAATTACACATCCTGGATGGTAAAAAAGCTTATTTATACAAGTTTTGCATTTGACGACTTTATTCTTTATTGCCTTCCTACATGCCGAGCATCGATACTCTGCATATTCATCGTCCATGCCGATAATTACCGTACCGGCCGAAACCGCTAATATCAGCCTAATCGATCACTCACCTGTGATCCACTTTCACACGTCAGCACTATTGTGTCCACGTATAATGTCTACTTGTCTTACGAGACTTCAATGCCCCGAAGAATAAATTCACTGCTCACAGTCACAGATCGCCATATCCCGGCTAGATAACTTTCATAGCTATCTCCTTTTTATGGCAGCGTAACTTGAATAACTTATTATACTTCTTTTCCACTGTTTACCGGTGAAAACTCAGTATTTTGACGGAGCGATGTGACACACGTCTTCTCCACTTCAGAGAGAGAGCGGGAGAGAGCGAGAGAGACCGGAAGAAAGCGAGAGAGCGAGAGAGAACGAGAGAAGGCGAGAAACAGCGAGAGAAAGCGAGAAAGAGCGAAAAAAAACCGAGAGAGAGCGAGAGACGACGAGAGAGAGCGAGAGAACGCGAGAGAGAGTGGGAGAGAGCGAGAGAACGCGAGAGAGAGCGGCAGAGAGCGAAGCGAGAGAACGCGAGAGAGCGGTAGAGAGCAAGAGAGAGCGAGAGACAGCGAGAGAAAGCGAGAGAGGGCGAGAGAGAGCGAAAAAAGACGTGGGAAAGCAAGAGAGAAAGGGTGAAAGAGGGGGGAGAGAGAGGGGAGAGAGAGGGGGAGAGAGAGAGAGAGAGAGAGTGAGAGAGAGCAAGAATTTATTTTTTGTTTGGTTACTTAAAAGGTTAAGCTGCTGAGGAAAATGTCACTATACTAGGATGGGTGACCGCGGATAAGGTAAAGCAGCTTCGGACAGAATCACTTTGTCGGGATGGGTGATCGGGACAAGTACGACGCCGTATCTTAAAAAAAAGTGACACCTTTTCGACCAAAAAATAACTTGAAAAATTCATATCTCCGCAACCAATAGAGCTATCCAGTTCCTTAAGGTCTCATTTTACTCGGAAAAAATCGCGCGTTCGATTGATATGGTCATCTTTTGAAAAATATGTTTCCGTTCATGAAATATTTCAAATTTTTGTTTTCATGGTTACGAAAATCGTGTTACGTCCGGTAAAGGATACACAGTAGCGTCCTACGGATAATTTTCGCTATTGTTTCGATATTTTCGCTATCTTTTCGATATCTTTTGATATTTTTTTTTGTTTTTTTGTAGATAGTATTTTAATTTGACGAATAAAAGATATAACTTAGCGAGACGCTACCGCGTCTCCTGATATATCACACACAGAAGTCGCATCCTATCTTTGTAGAGTGAAATGATGAAGTCAAAATAAGTCGAAATTAAAGAATCATGAAATTATATTTCAACCTTTTTTATAAAAAAATTCATAATGAAAATAATGCGCTTTAAACATCTATCTCGAAACTTTGATTGCGATAAGGAAAACATTGCAAATGCTTTAAAACATGTATCAGAATAAAGAAATTTTTATTCATTTATATTTTGATTGATCAATTAAACACTTTGAAATGCTCCATATACATTAATTAATATATGTATACATCAGGGTTGGGAAAGTTACTTTGTAAAAGTAACTAGTTACAGTTACAGTTATTTCATTGAAAAAATAACTAGTTACAGTTACAAGTTACCGATTTTAAAAAATAACTTGTTACAGTTACAGTTACTCTAAAAGTAACGAGTCGTTACTTTTCAGTTACTTTTTAAAAATAATTATACATTGTTTTAAATATAAGGAGCTTACATTTTATGCACAATTACAGTCAAGTATTTAAAAAAATTCTTGAATGTAATATTGATCGATTTGCTTGCGACTTTGCAATTAACATCAATGTATGAATGATCTTTATATACAACAGTAAAAATAGTTATAGTAAGTTACTAAATGGTAATCGCAAAGTCGCAAGCAAATCGATCAATTATTACCTTTAAGAATTTTTTTAAATATTTGACTGTGATTGGTCGATCTTAATTATGTGTTATATTATTTTATGTACACAAAATGAAAATTTTAGGTAAAAGATTAAATCATATGAAGATCCATATGCTACTGTTATCAAAATTTAATTTAATAATATAACCATACTTAAACAATACTTTTAGCGCATGTTTCCAAAAAAAGTTACTAATAAAGTAACTATTAAAATAGTTACTAGTTACTAAAAAAATGTAACTAAGTTACAGTTACAGTTACAGATGGAAAAAAGTAACGAAGTTAAGTTATAGTTACCGAAAAAAAGTAACTGTAACTGTAACTTCGTTACAAGTAACTCGTTACTTCCCAACCCTGGTATACATATATTAATAACATATATATGTATATGTATACGTCTTTAGCATATATTAATGTATAGTAAATTCATTTTTATAATTTTCACTTAGCCCATTCACATTGCCCAATCGTTGAATCTGTTTAATATGACAATTATTGCATGTTACATTATATACATATATTTCATACATGTATATCGATATGTTCAGCTAGCCACATGTCATTCGAATATCGAGCCACGTAATATGTTTATAGATTTCTATTGAAGCGTATTGCAGTAAAAAAATTAGTCTATACTTTGATTTATATTTTATTTTATTTACTAATGTGTTAAAATAACAATACAAAAACAGCGCTAAGTATTTTTTGTACATTACATTTTTTTTACTTTTATTTTTACTTTTATTTTTTAATTTAAATTAAAAATTTTTATTTAACTTTAAATTTTTTTAATTTCCTAAATTTAATTCTTTGTGCCTTATATTACCTTTTTTGAATATACGTTTAAATATATTCGAATTAAATAATTATTTAGAGATAAATAATTTATTTTTTATATATATCTATTTATCTAAATATTTTATAAAAATATATAATAACTTTACAATGTATATACATTCCAGTTTAAATTAATTACATAATTATTCATGTTATTTAAATGTAAAGATGAATATATATATATATATATATATTTTACTGAATTTATTTTGTTATTGTATATATTATAAACGTTTTAAAATAAAGCAATAATTATACATTTGTATCATTATAGGAAATTTATCTAAATATTATATATTATGTTGTCACTTACTTAGTGCAACTTTTTGATTTGACTACTTTTTGATGCTAATATTTTAACCTTTTTTCTCGTATTATCAATATAATTATTTAGCGCAATTTTTTGATTTCACTACTTTTTGATGCTAATATTTTAATTTTTTTCTAGTATTATTAACAAAAATAAAATATAATTTATAAATATAATTTTTGAGAAAATATTTTTGATAATGATTAATTTTTGCAAAGAATTATTTTGGCTATAAACATAATTTTTGAGAAGATTATATTTTTTATTATTATAAAGAACTATTTTTGCTGACGAAAGATATAACTTAGCGTTTTGTTTTTACATCTGTAATGTCTTTTTTTGTGGGATAATAAAATTACCCTATTAATCAGACTGATGATTGTGCCTCTTTTTGACATATAGGGTGTTGCGAAAAAAAATTCAAATACCTTCCAGAAAACGTAGGCTTTCTAAACCAATCACATATAATTTTATTATTTTTTGATATTAACTTGATGTCCAAGAAACTTAAACTACGGTTTTTTTCCTTTTTAATTGTGAATTGTATACGTGGGTTTAACGAATTAATAGTATTTAACGTATGTTCAATATATTTATTAGGTACTGACAAAATAAGGTCATTTACATATCTATGGAAAAAAACCGGTTTATAGTTAAGTAAATTTAGAGCTTTGGATTCCAAATCTTGTAGCACTATATCGGCGACTATGGGAAAAAGAGGGAAACCCATCGGAGTTCCGTAAATTTGTTTGTATATATTATAGTATCGTTAAAAGTAAAAAATGTAGAGTTTAATATTAGACTAATGCCACTCAAAAACTCCGATTTACTAAGACTGCAGTTATCACTGATGAATTGCCATCTCTCCGATAAACCTTCCAATACTAAGTCTGAATACCAAATGTCAAAATAGAGAGCGTGATGTATTTATTTATTACCAATGTTTTTTCTAAATTATGATTCAGCAAATTTTTTAAGTATGTCAAAATAACTACTGTCTAACAATTCGGTGTCTGTATTTAAATTAATTCCATTTTTCTGTTCTTTAATGTGGATCATTTCAGATATTAGTCTTTTATGGTAGTTCTTTTCGTGATCCATAATTTTAATATTGTCCCAGTCAAATGTATGTTGTTCGTTTAGAATGTGTTCTGTGACAACCGAATGTCTAGCAGAGTCTAATTTTGTAACGGTTCACCTTTCCCGACGCCGCGGATCGGCTCGCCGGTTCCAGGATTCGGGAGGAAGGGGGAAATTCAGACTCGCTTGTTCCTTAATATAAAAACAGTGGGTTTATTCAAATAAAAAGAACAACGAAAAGAATGTTTAACAGCAGGCTACAGGTCATCCTACGGGTGTAGCGGATCGCTGGTATACGTAGTGAACGGTGATCGCACGGAGCGTCCGGTGGCGTGAAGCCTGAACAAAGAACTTAAGAGCTACCCGGTATATGTACAAAGCGTGAGGATCGAACGGAGCGTCCGGTGGCGTAAAGCCTGAACAAGGAACTTAAGAGCTACCCGGTATATGTACAAAGCGTGAGGATCGAACGGAGCGTCCGGTGGCGTAAAGCCTGAACAAGGAACTTAAGAGCTACCCGGTATATGTACAAAGCGTGAGGATCGAACGGAGCGTCCGGTGGCGTAAAGCCTGAACAAGGAACTTAAGAGCTACCCGGTATATGTACAAAGCGTGAGGATCGAACGGAGCGTCCGGTGGCGTAAAGCCTGAACAAAGAACTTAAGAGCTACCCGGTATATGTACAAAGCGTGAGGATCGAACGGAGCGTCCGGTGTATTTACAAGCTCGGAGGCGTATAGCCTATAACGGTGTCCAGAGGGGACTTTACAATTTACCCGGTATACGATACTGGAGATACAACAGGTGGAGGCGCATAGCCTATAGCGGTGTCCTGACGGGACTTACAATTTACCCGGTATACGATACTGGAGATACAACAGGTGGAGGCGCATAGCCTATAGCGGTGTCCTGACGGGACTTACAATTTACCCGGTATACGATGCTGGAGATACTAGGTACGGGGCGTAACGCCTTTATTCAAAACGGGGAGCTGTGAAGCCAACGTACGGCGGCACATAGCCTTATAATGATGTCCGGAAACCGGGAAACCCAGTATAACGACGAGAAGCCCGTCGCCCGGATGTTAGCAGGATGAACCGGAAACCGGGAAACCCAGTGTAACGACGAGAAACCCGTCGCCCGGCGGATAGCAGGATGGGCCGGAAACTGGGAAACCCAGTGTAACGACGAGAAGCCCGTCGCCCGGCGTATTACAGGAGGAGACCGGAAACCGGGAAACCCGGTGTTACAACGAGAAACCCGTTGCCCGATACTAACGGTAGGAACCAGCGACCGAGAAACCCGGCACTTTCACAACGAGAAGCCCGTTGCCTGGTCTGGGAGATTTGGAACGGGACTGGTGCCGGCTCGTCCGCCGAGCCGGCTTATATACCCGTCCGGCGGTCCCCTACTCCGCGTCGAGTCCGTGGCGGGGGTACCGCGCCGGGATCGCGGTGGGGCGCCCCCGGGGTGGGGGCGGCCCGTGTGGAACGATTAGGGGCGCCTTTAGGCGCCAAAGCCTCACGTGGCGGGCGGCTGATCGGCCCGCGAGGCGTTAGTAACGGCTGCGCCGTTACAATTTAATATTATTTTTATGTTCTTTAAGTCTCGTTCCTAACTGTCTTTTTGTCTGTCCGACATATGTGGCATCACAATCGTTGCAATTCAATTTATAAATAACATTAGAATTCGTGGGGCAATTATTTTTGTCCTTTTGAACTTTTATGAAGTCATTCAATTTTTTAATGCAACGATATCCTACCACTACGTCAGGTCTTCTTATTGCTGAAGCAACTTTCTCAGATATTGATTCTATATATGGTATGACATAATATTTAATGTTCGTATTAGTATTATTGGTATCTGTTATATTGTTATTATTAGGCTTGTTAAATTTCTTAGTTGAGAGATTTTTTAATCTGCGTTTTATTTCTGTGAAAATTAGATCAAGAGGATAACCGTTGGATAGCAAAATGTTAATAGCTTTCTCTATATTTTTTTTGTGAAATTGCGGATGTGATAGTAATAAAGCTCTATCTACCAAGTTATAAATTGTTCCTATTTTATGACAAGTCGGATGATTTGAAAAAAATGAAAGTAATCTACCTGAGAATGTCTTTTTGTGATACCAATCTAAATAAATTTTATTATCTATTACTTTGATCATTATGTCTAAAAAGCTTATACAACGATTATCCTCTTTTTCCAATGTGAATTGTAGTCTATCGTTATAATTGTTGAATTCGTTCAAAACATATGTAATATTGTCAGCGGAAGTGCATAAAATAATGTCGTCTACATAACGGAAATAGAAAGTCATTTCGCAATTTAAATTACTAATTACTAATGTTTCCAAGTCCTGCATGACTATATCGGCAATGATCGGAGAAAGTGGGGAACCCATAGGAGTCCCATAAATTTGTTTGTAAGTTATGTTATTAAAAGTGAAAAATGTAGAAGTTAATATAAATTTTATCATACCTATGAATTCATTTTTGGGAATCTTTGTGTGTGACTCTATAAAATGCCATCTATTATTGATACCGTTTAATGCAAGATCTACGGAAACATTAGTAAATAATGAAGCAACGTCCAATGAAACTATTATGTCGGTATCTTGTATTGTTTTCCCTGATAGAATGTTGCATATATCAAAACTGTTATTTACAAAACTGTCCGCTCTAGGAAGGCTATCTTTTAAAATTTTATGAAAGAAAGAAGCAATATTATATAGAGAAGTATTTATTGAGGAAACTATTAATCTAAAAGGAATATTTTCCTTGTGGATCTTGGGGAGCCCATAGGTTTTAGGAAGAAGAGAGTCGCTTAAAAATAAATAATAATATTCTTTTTTGTTGATGAAATCTTTTTTCAACCATTTCTTTAAACAAATATTGAGTTCTTTTTCTATTTTTGTTGATGGATTGTTTTTAACTATGGTATACGTAGAATCGTCTTCTAGGAGACTCTCAACTTTTTTTATATAAAATTCTTTTTCTAGTGCGACTGTAATGCTGCCTTTATCTGCTCTAGTAAATAAAATATTAGGATTTTGATTGCAGAATTTAATTGTGTCTTTATGCATGTAAAATAATTTTTCTTGTATGTCCGTTTTTTTGTCGTTATTGTTTAAAAATAATGAAAATTGTGGAATGGCAGCATTACGAATCGAAGTAAGATTTTTGATCCCATTAGAATTGCTTTCTATATCTTTGATGAATTCGTGTATAGCTACTTTTTTATTTAAGTTAACTGGGAGACTAAATTCACCTCCCAATTGTAATAGATTGGTTACATTGGGGGGAATTTTTTTATCAGTTAAATTAATAAACCATTTCTGGTTAGTTTGTTGTAAAGGGTTATGTGTAGCATAACGAAAACTGTTGGCAGAAACAGTGTTATCAACAATAGTTGTCGATGATATTGTTTTCAATTCGATAGGATCAATATTTTTAATGTACTCTGTTTCATGCGATTTACGTAGCCATAGGAATTTTTTCTTGTGTATGAGATATAATTTTTGGTTGAACAAAGAAAAGGAGTTGCAATGGTGATTTAAAATCTCCTGCCAGATATAAGATGGTAAAAGATTTTGGAGAATTTGGAATTGCCTTGACCGTTTTTTATTAAGTGAGTTTAAAGTTCTATATAAATCAAATATCTCTATGTTAAGAATTTCAGTTCTGATAATATGCAACAAACCACGCATCCTATTTTTTGATTTATAGTGGTGGAAAACAAATTTATTGTTACAGAAATTACGCAAATGGTTGGGAAACAAACAATATCTCTTACATTCCCTTAAAAATTTCAACTTCGACATTGCTTTAATTATCGCATAAATAAAATTTATCCAAGATTTAAAATGTTTTAACGTTTCTAGACCAAAATAGTTATAAATAAAACTAGAATTAAAACGATGGTATTTAAACGGGTAATTAGTCCCACGCATTATAAGGCCAGCGTTTATTAAAATTAATTAATGAAAGGCTCGTATAATTTAACAAAATTAAACAAATTATATATAGTAGGCCAACTGAACGAGCAAATAAATAAGGTGTAAAAATTTTTTTATTAATAGTTAAATAATTAAATTAACATTCCGTTACAGAATCGATATAAATTGTAAACGTTTCGACTGCACTACAGTCTTTATCAATACATAAAAGTTAAATATTAAAATACAAAGTTAAATGTTAAAAATACAAAGTTAGTTAAATATTAAAATATAAAATTGAAACGATTCTCCGCTGTTGACCAATAGATATGCAAGGCGATTGGTCTGAGATGCCAAGTTATGCGACATTTGATCATGCTACGGATATAATACGCGAATTAAATCAATGTCAGAGAAAATTAAAAAATCTTTCAACTTACATTATCGTTTTAACAAGTCTTTTTCCCCGATATTTCAAGTGTGTGTTGCGAAGTCTGAATACCAAATGTCAAAATAGAGAGCGTGATGTATTTATTTATTACCAATGTTTTTTCTAAATTATGATTCAGCAAATTTTTTAAGTATGTCAAAATAACTACTGTCTAACAATTCGGTGTCTGTATTTAAATTAATTCCATTTTTCTGTTCTTTAATGTGGATCATTTCAGATATTAGTCTTTTATGGTAGTTCTTTTCGTGATCCATAATTTTAATATTGTCCCAGTCAAATGTATGTTGTTCGTTTAGAATGTGTTCTGTGACAACCGAATGTCTAGCAGAGTCTAATTTAATATTATTTTTATGTTCTTTAAGTCTCGTTCCTAACTGTCTTTTTGTCTGTCCGACATATGTGGCGTCACAATCGTTGCAATTCAATTTATAAATAACATTAGAATTCGTGGGGCAATTATTTTTGTCCTTTTGAACTTTTATGAAGTCATTCAATTTTTTAATGCAACGATATCCTACCACTACGTCAGGTCTTCTTATTGCTGAAGCAACTTTCTCAGATATTGATTCTATATATGGTATGACAAAATATTTAATGTTCGTATTAGTATTATTGGTATCTGTTATATTGTTATTATTAGGCTTGTTAAATTTCTTAGTTGAGAGATTTTTTAATCTGCGTTTTATTTCTGTGAAAATTAGATCAAGAGGATAACCGTTGGATAGCAAAATGTTAATAGCTTTCTCTATATTTTTTTTGTGAAATTGCGGATGTGATAGTAATAAAGCTCTATCTACCAAGTTATAAATTGTTCCTATTTTATGACAAGTCGGATGATTTGAAAAAAATGAAAGTAATCTACCTGAGAATGTCTTTTTGTGATACCAATCTAAATAAATTTTATTATCTATTACTTTGATCATTATGTCTAAAAAGCTTATACAACGATTATCCTCTTTTTCCAATGTGAATTGTAGTCTATCGTTATAATTGTTGAATTCGTTCAAAACATATGTAATATTGTCAGCGGAAGTGCATAAAATAATGTCGTCTACATAACGGAAATAGAAAGTCATTTCGCAATTTAAATTACTAATTACTAATGTTTCCAAGTCCTGCATGACTATATCGGCAATGATCGGAGAAAGTGGGGAACCCATAGGAGTCCCATAAATTTGTTTGTAAGTTATGTTATTAAAAGTGAAAAATGTAGAAGTTAATATAAATTTTATCATACCTATGAATTCATTTTTGGGAATCTTTGTGTGTGACTCTATAAAATGCCATCTATTATTGATACCGTTTAATGCAAGATCTACGGAAACATTAGTAAATAATGAAACAACGTCCAATGAAACTATTATGTCGGTATCTTGTATTGTTTTCCCTGATAGATAATTTAGAAAAAACATTGGTAATAAATAAATACATCACGCTCTCTATTTTGACATTCGGTATTCAGACTTTGCAACACACACTTGAAATATCGGGGAAAAGGACTTGTTAAAACGATAATGTAAGTTGAAAGATTTTTTAATTTTCTCTGACATTGATTTAATTCGCGTATTATATCCGTAGCATGATCAAATGTCGCATAACTTGGCATCTCAGACCAATCGCCTTGCATATCTATTGGTCAACAGCGAAAAATCGTTTCAATTTTATATTTTAATATTTAACTAACTTTGTATTTTTAACATTTAACTTTGTATTTTAATATTTAACTTTTATGTATTGATAAAGACTGTAGTGCAGTCGAAACGTTTACAATTTATATCGATTCTGTAACGGAATGTTAATTTAATTATTTAACTATTAATAAAAAAATTTTTACACCTTATTTATTTGCTCGTTCAGTTGGCCTACTATATATAATTTGTTTAATTTTGTTAAATTATACGAGCCATTCATTAATTAATTTTAGATAAAGAATCTTATTATAATAAAAGACTAATATCGGAAATGTTATTTATAAAAAGACAAGCTAATGGATTGAATCTACAAAACGATACGGAATTTTTGCCTGATATATACAATAACATTATAGAGTCTCTGCCAAAATTATCAGGGTTTATAAACAAACCTTGATATAAGAAGGGTAAAACACTGAGGTACTGTATCATTTGAGATCTGAGAGTTTGACGGTTAAACGTTCTGTTTTGTCTTCAGTAAAAAACTTTGTTAAAGGGATGTCGGATCTGATACGTGAAACTTTTATAAATTAATCACCAATTTGTTTGAGTGAATGTACAGTGCATTTTACTTGTTTGATTATAACGAATAATCGGATATTGTTTATTTAGATCTCAATTTAATGTTTAACAACATTTCATCATGAGGATTCGATCAAGATATCTCCCTTGACCAGTAAATCAGGAAGTCTATACTCATAGGTGATTGCATAGTGCGTTCGCTCGAGCAAAGTATGTATCAGAAATGGTGGTTGTCATACACGATGACTTGTTTAACAACATATGTAATGAGACGAAAAACTGACTTTATATATTTATTATCTTGACTTTGTTAATTACCGTCTTTAATGTTTAATATTGAAAATCAATTTATAATTAAAATATTTGTATTGCGCTGAAGAAGGCTTGAAATGTCAGCCGAAACGTTCGCATAAATGTTTATTTCTTATGTATTTATTTTCTCGTTTTAAATGAATTTTATTAATATTATCTGACAATTGCATTGTGTTTAATAACTCTTATAGCCTTTTTTGTTGACAATCATTAAGTTTAACAGAGCTAATCACTATTTTTATTAAATTTATTTAATGCACAACGTTTCAATCATTATTTGCGGTCCTTTTCAAGTGATCAACAAAACTGAATAAAGAGTAAAATTACAATAGTAAACGAGACTACCGCGGTGTATGATCTTAATAACATTAAAATAAAAGATTAGTACAGTGATAACCTACTACCATAATAAGATTGATGATCGAACAAGATCTTTCATCGATTGGTACACTAAACATTGTGTCAAAAAACTTTTAAACATTAGCGTTGAAAATGAAATAATGTTGCTACATGACAATGCTGTAAAAGATTGACTTTGTGAAGATCAAATTACATCATTAAAAACAATATAAGTCGTCATTATTACAAGATAAACTCGAACAGCTTTTATTATTCTATCATAAATAGAGTTTAAATTACAATTAGAAGAAGCTCAATAATAAAATTAAAAACAATTGGTAAATGTTTGGGCCCTTTTTTGAACAGAAGATGTAACGGCGTAGCCGTTACTAACGCCTCGCGGGCCGATCATCCGCCCGCCACTTGAGGCTATGGCGCCTAAGGCGCCCCTAAGCACAAAATCATAACTGATACACGGGTCACCCTACCCCAGGGGCGCCCCACTACAACCCCCAGAGGCGCCCCACTACGACGCCGGCGTTACCCCCACCACAGCCTCGAGGTAGAGTGGGGGAACCGCCGGCAGGGTATATAAGCCGGCTCGACGGATGAGCCGGCACCAGTCCTGTTCCGGACCTCCTAGCCAGGCAACGGGCTTCTCGTTGTTACGCCGGGTTTCTCGGTTTCTGGCCTCCTACCTTTAGTATCGGGCAACGGGTTTCTCGTTGTTACGCCGGGTTTCCCGGTTTCCGGTCTCTTCCTGCTATACACCGGGTGACGGGTTTCTCGTCATTACGCCGGGTTTCCCGGTTTCCGGTCTCTTCCTGCTACACGCCGGGCAACGGGTTTCTCGTTGTTACGCCGGGTTTCCCGGTTTCCGGTCTCTTCCTGCTACACGCCGGGCAACGGGTTTCTCGTTGTTACGCCGGGTTTCCCGGTTTCCGGTCTCTTCCTGCTACACGCCGGGTGACGGGTTTCTCGTCATTACGCCGGGTTTCCCGGTTTCCGGTTCTTCCTGCTACACGCCGGGCAACGGGTTTCTCGTTGTTACGCCGGGTTTCCCGGTTTCCGGTCTCTTCCTGCTACACGCCGGGCAACGGGTTTCTCGTTGTTACGCCGGGTTTCCCGGTTTCCGGTCTCTTCCTGCTATACACCGGGTGACGGGTTTTTCGTCATTACGCCGGGTTTCCCGGTTTCCGGTTTCTTCCTGCCATAGGCTATACGCCTCCGTACACCGTATCTCTAAGTTATACCGGGTAATTTGTAAATCTTTTCCGGACACCGCTACAGGCTATACGCCTCCTTATTTTGTTTATACCGAGTAGTCAATAAGTTTCTCTATTTAGGGCTTTATGCCAACAAACATTTCGTTTATACCGAGTAGTCAATAAGTTTCTCTATTTAGGCTTTATGCCAACAATCATTTTGTTTACTTGTTTCTTTTTGAATAAACCAAAGTATTGTTAATAAGGAATAAGCGAGTCTGAATCTCCCCCTTCCTCCCGAATCCTGGAACCGGCGAGCCGATCCGCGGCGTCGGGAAAGGTGAACCGTTACAAAGATACAAAAAAATATTATAAAAGAAAACTGATATAAAGCTCTATACAAAAACGTAAAGAGCCATACGCGGATGTTGTTGCCATTTTATAGACTTTAGAATAGGGTATTGATGCCCTGATAAATAGATTAGATAGATTTATAAAAGTACAAAAGTATAAAAACGATTTGCCCTCTAATTCCATGGTAATTTATAAAATTGAATGTAAAGATTGCGATGCGTCTTATATCGGTCAAACAAAGAAACAGCTACAGACAAGAATAAATAAACATATAATAGTATATTGTGTATCAAGTGCGGAAAGTTGACAATTGTTCACTTTCCGCACTTGATACACACGATATTTTGTATTACAAGTGCAGGCAAAATGGCTTTGTGCGCGTTTTCTGTGCGCGAGGTGGCCGATCGCACGCCGCCATCTTGCGACGGCACGGTGCGGGAATAGCTGCGTTCAAAGTTATTGCCCACGGCTTCAGCCGTTGACAATGACTCTGAACGCGGCTCAGCCGTAGGCAATGGCTTTGAATGCGGTTTATTCACTCACCACGTTGCCGCAGAATGGCGGCGTGGGAAATCGGCCGTTTTCCGCACAGCAAACACACACAAAATGCCACTTTGCCTGCACGTGTAATACAAATAATATTAAGCTGGGCTCTTTTAGGCACTCAGTGGTTTTTGAACATATAACTATCGATGGTCATAATTCTGATTGGAAAAATGTAAAAATAATGGTTAATGAACGTAATTATAGTAAAAGACTTATATCGAAAATAATCCGCGTATAAAAGAGCAAAAAAAACAATATCAATTTAAACAAAGATACCAACAATAAGTTACTTGACGAAGCTTATTTTGATTTTCTAGATGAGTTGGCTAAAATATAAGGATAACAATGTACTTAACCTTGCATTGGTGATTTACTTTTTGTAAATAAATAAAAAATTGAGACACAAGAAGTTGAGGTTATTTTTTAGTAAAGATTGAGACGTGTTAATAATAGAGAGCAATCAACTAAACAACTTGTTATAGATTTTAACTAAGATGTAAGTTTTTTAATTTTAAAATTTATTTTTTTTTGAATTTTTTAAAGTTTTTAATTTTTTAATTTTTTAATTTTTTAATCTCAATGTTTAATTTTCAATTTTAAAGTTAGTATTTACGATTTTTATGTTGTGGATATTATAAATTTTATAAAAGAATATAATATGTATTTCATTATTGAATTAACAGTCTGTTTTTATCGATAATGGCACGAATGGCGCTGTTAAAAATCATGATTTCCGATTCGATTGCACGAATAACTGTAACTTCGATTAAGAAAAATAATATTTAATAACACTACGACGGACAAATTCTCGCCTTTAAATGATAAATCTGCGTTTCAAAAATCTAGCGTCTTATTTGTACTGCGTTTTTATGACGTTATGATTTTTATTTTGTAAATACGAGTAGAATAAGTACTAAATACTTATGCAGACAGTAATAAGGCCTGAGCAAAAATCAAAACAATATTTCAAGTGAACAATCGATCCGTTAATTTTGAAATCGACACTGGAGCCGCCGTGTCGGTTATCGGAATTAAAAATACGCGGAAATTATTTCCATGTTTGACCGTTCATCCCTATCCTTTTTAAAAGAGAGAGGGAGCTTCACTTCGGCCGGCACAATGACGGACAGAGAGTATCCTTCCACCGGAGAAGATGCTCTTCCTGGAAGGAAGGCGGGGGTGTAAAATAGGCATGTGATTCCAGCAGCCTTTGCATCCTCTACTTAACGCCCGAGAAGGACATCAGCTGTGGTTTTAGTACGGTAGGCTTTGGCCCCCTAGTCGAATCACTCGTGGCTCGATCAAGGGGAACAAGCAATCCCACATAACCCTCGCTCTCTACCCGGAGAGCGAATGGTATCTCCAAGAGATTTCCACAGCGTCACAAAAAAAGATTTAAAACCATTCATAAAACAAATTTAAAATTATCATTGCAATCAAAAAATCAAATCAAATTGGAGTGCATAGTGGTAAACATAAAATTCCGCGTAAGGCAAATATTGTTAGATATATTGTTGAAGATCTAACCCCATGCCGGAGGAGTGCGAACCGCTTTTAGAACAAGAATAATTTTATCATTTACAGGATATTTCAGATATCGCAGAAATACATCAGCAATACGTTGCAATTTATACTATAGAAAACACAAGCAATTTAGGCGTGGACAAATTGCAAATTATGAAGATTTAGATCCAAATAGTTTGTGTACGTTTAATATTGAGAAAGTAAACGCGTCACTGGAAATGTACCGATTCCGTTCAGAGAAAGCGCAAGGAAGTCGTACTTGAAATAGAAAGACTGCTTTCGAAGGAGAATAAGAGAGAAAAGGAATGTGTACGTGCGTGCGTGTGTGAGAGAGAGGGAGGGGGGAGAGAGAGAGAAGTAAATATTTCTGAAAAATGTATAGTTGATCTGGACGCGAATATACCCCTCTTTCACAGGTGTTTACATTATTTTGTCGTAAGTAGTCGTCTTACAAAAATTGATTCACGGGAAATGCTGAACTGTTCGCTCGAATTTATTCGAAAGAAGTGAGAGCAATTCTCGCTGTTCAACAGCTTACATAGGGTTCGCCATAAATTCTCGAAATTTTGCTGAATTGAAATTGAATCAGTAGACCGTTTTGATATGCCGACGATAATAACGAATCATAACAATAAGAATAAACCTGCCTTCATCGGTCGCTCGCTCGGATAATAATAGACTATACAAGTATAATACAAATATATGACGAATGCGATTTTGATATATTATGAATAATATGAACTGATAAATAAACGCAAGACAAATTGATATAAGCTCGCAATAACATATAACAAATTTATTTTTAGATTAGATACTCAAACGCTTTTTAACTTAGTTCTAAAATCGTAGGATTACGAACGGAACTGAGATTAAAAGAAGGCGTATACTCCGTTTCACAAAGTATAAACCGTTTTGTTCAGACTGGTTTCAATGGTTGATGTAGAACTAGATCATTTGTGTAAAGAAGGCATTTTGGGAAAGTTAACGTTTCAAAGTGGGCGACCCTTATCATGCCGGTATTAAAAAAGGACATCAGAATTTGTGGGAATTTTAATGTTGTATTAAATCTAAATTTAATTATAGATGGACATCCGTTGCTCACCACAAATGAATAGTTTCAATAGAAGGATGTACCATCTTTTCCAAGATTAACCTTCAAAACGCGTATTTCCAACTTAAAGTTAGAGAAGAAGATTGCGGACTTTTGACGTTAAGCACACACTGAGGTTTGTTTAGATTTAAGAGACTCATGTACGGAGTTGCTAATGCGCCGGCCATGACAGAGAAATATTCAAATGATATTGCAAAATATACCGGAAATAGTAGTATTCTTAGACAACATTCGAATTGGCGGCAAGAAGACCACTGGCAGAAATAAAGTTTTAAAGCGCTTACAAAAACAATATTAAAATAAAATCAGAAAGAAATATTTTTATCGGCTCTCAATATTAAGAATATAAATATGTTTTTTAAAATTGACCAACAGAGCCAAAGCACGAAAAATTAATTATTCGGAACTGTATCGTTTGGTTTGAGATCACTAATTTCCATATATAAATTAATCTCGAAACTTACATATGGAGAAATAGGCGCAAAAAATATAGGTCCAAAAAGTCGCTGAAGCGGGAATCGAACCCGCGTCTTTCACTTTCCGGGCGACTGCTCTTACCAACTAAGCTATTCAGACCCTTTTGATCCTATATTTTTCATTTGCCTTTTAGTAGATGTTAGTAAATAACGCCGTGATTAGGCCAAGGCGTGAATAAAATCAGAAAGAAATATTTTTATCGGCTCTCAATATTAAGAATATAAATATGATGTTTTTTAAAATTGGCCAACAGAGCGAAAGCACGAAAAATTAATTATTCGGAACTGTATCTCTTGATTTGAGATTACTAAGTTCCATATATAAATTAATCTTGAAACTTACATATGGAGAAATAGGCGCGAAAAAGTGAAAGACGCGGGTTCGATTCCCGTTTCAGCGACTTTTCGGGCCTATATTTTTTGCGCTTATTTCTTCATATATAAGTTTCAAGATTAATTTATATATGGAACTTAGTGGTCTCAAACCAAGAGATACAGTTTCGAATAATTAATTTTTCGTGCTTTGGCTCTGTTGGTCGATTTTAAAGAACATTATATTTATAACATTAAAATAAATTTCAGTAAAAGTAAATTTACAAAAGAAAGAATACAGTATGACGGCTACACGATTAATAAAAATGATGTGCATAAATGTTCAGAGAAAATAGAAGCAATTCGTAAAATGAAAGACCACAAAAATTAACTGAGCTACGCTGTTTTCTGAGTTTGATTAATTATTATAGACGTTTATTAAAAATTTGAACCAAATTGTTTTTCCCTTGAATAAACTATTACAAAAAACAATGCGTTTATTTGATTTTATTGAAAATAGCGAAAAAGAATTCATAGAAGCTAAGCAGGCATTCTTACGTAAAGAATACCTACTTCACTTTGATCCTAAACTTCCTTTAGTTTTGGCTACTGACGCAAGTCCGTACAGAATAGGTGCAGTCCTCTCATACGTATTTCCAGATGCAACAGAAAAAATTTTACAGTTTGCATCGCAAACACTTTCAGCTACACAGAGTATAGTCAAATCAACAAAGAGGCCTACACTATCGTCTTCGGTATTAAAAAGTTCCATCAATTACAAGAATACTTTCATGTTATTAACGGATCACAGACTGTAAGACAAATTTTTTCACCGAAAAAAACTTACCGTTATTCAGTGCATTACAAATGCAGCACTATGCACTTGTCTTACGAAAATTTAATTTCATAATTATATATAGAAGATTTGTGGAATTTGCAAACGCGGACAGCCTATCGAGACTTAACTTGCCTAACAAAGTAGATACCTAAGATATAATAGATGTATATTTAACGGATATAGTAACGTATATTTACGTAATTTACGTAAAAATTGAAAAAAAAGGAAACTCAGAAGGATGTTATTTGCAAAAAACTGTACGATATATTAATAGAAAGCAGAGTAGGAAACGACAAACAAACCTTCTATTAGTATAAATAAGTATTGCATAGTAAACGGTGTATTGATGCGCGGACATTGGTAATAATACTCTAAAACTTGCGTACAAGCGTTACGAGAATAACATATAGGGCATTTCAAAACGACGAAAATGAAAAACCTAACAAGAAACTACTTTTGGTGGCCAGATTTGGACTAAGAAGTCAAAAATACGATGAAGAATTGTGCAAATTGCAACATATACAAGAATAATCTCAAACAAAGTTCATTACTTGAAAGAAGCCACGGAGACTTTTTAGTAAATACAAGTAGATTTTGCGAAACCGTTCTTCGGAAAAATGATTTTTATTTTAGTCGATGCAATTCCAAAATGGCTCATAATCTAGTTTGTAAATGACATGTTTACGACAAATACAACCCACACACGTACTGGATAAAATTTTCGCGATTTTTAAATATCCGAAAAAGTATCGGACAACGGAAGAACGTTCACTGAGCCAGAATTTAAAAGATTCCTAGAAAAATGTGGGATTAAATTAAAACTTACGACTCCGTAACTAACGGGCAAGCAGAAAGATATGTACAAACACTTAAACAATTATTGAAGCATATGAACAGTTGTAACGACCTAGTCGTTACTACCGCCTTGTGGGCCGGTCACACGCCACGTGAGGCTCTGGCGCCTAAGGCGCTCCTAAACGCTATACACGGGCTACCCACTCCGGAAGCGCCCCACTACTGCGCCGCCGCACTATTGGCGCTAGCCTCGCCGTGCACTTGGCGCATGGTAGAAGGCCCATCGACTAGAAAAGAGGGAGTAATGTAACGATCTAATTGTTACTACCGCCTTGCGGGCCAATCACACGCCCGCCATGTGAAGTTCTGGCACCTAAGGCGCCCCTAAACGTTATACACGGGTCACTCCTGGGGCGCTCCACTACTGCGCCGCCGCGCTATTGGCGCTACGCCTCCGTGCGTTCGGCGCATCACTGAGCGGGCGTAGAAAGCCCGTCGACCAGGTATATGAGTCGGCTGTGCGGATGAACCGGCACCAGTCCTGTTTCAACCTCTTGAACCAGGCCGCGGGTTTCTCACTGATAGGCCGAGTTTCTCGGTTTCTGGTTCTTTCCTTTTGTACCGGGCAACGGGTTTTTCGTTGTCAGGCCAAGTTTCCCGGTTTTCGGTCTCTCTCTGCAATACGCCGGACGACGGGCTTCTCGTCGTTAGACCGGGTTTCCCGATTTTCGGTGTTCCTGTGACACTCCGGGCAACGGGCTTCTCGTCGTTGGGCCGGTTTTCTCAGTTTTCGGAGTACCCTGTCTCCGTTACGCTGTATATGTCGGGTAGCTTGTAAGTTCCTTCCGGACACCGTCATAGGCTCTACGCCTCCGTTGTATTGTATCCGATCTTCGTTACGTTGTATATACCGGGTAAGTTGTCAGTCCCTTCCGGACATTGTCATGAACTATACGCTTCCGTTGTATTATATCCAGTCTCCGTATACCGAGAAGCTTATTAGTCCCTTCCAGACACCGTCATAAGCTATACGCCTCTGTTGTATTGTATCCAATCTCCGTTACATTGTACACCGGGTAGTTTGTACGTCCCTCCGGGAGAATATATATACTTCACTATTGCATTATATAGCCTCAGTCGATACCACCCTCTAAGTGACTTGTAAATCCCTTGTGGACGATCTACTTTTTATTTTCATTAAAAAAACTACTTTGTCAAGGAATAATCGAGTCTGAATCTCCCCTTCTTCCAAATTTTGGAACCGGCGCGCCAATCCGCGACGTCGGTAAAGGATTACACAGTACAGGGACTAACCTTAAGATTTTACTAGAAGAAATGTTAATGCAATACCGTACAATGCCACATACGGAAAATCACCTGCGGAACTATTTTTAGAAAGACAGATTCGAAATCGTTTACATATTGCAATTTCAGAAATAGAAAAAGAAAAAACTCTGTTTTTTTAATCACATTTTAAAGAGGGGGAAAGAGTAAGCTGCCGTAACTACGTAGGACCGTAAAATTATAGGTATAATCGGCGAGCTCAACTTTGAAATTAAGTTAGATAGTGGTCAAATCTGACGTAGACATTAATCAAATGTGTAAAATAGGGCACAACACACCCGTGGTAAAAGAGACAAGTTTTGAAGTTATGGCTCTGCTGACAAAATCATTGAGGTGCCACTACAAAAAAAAACAGCTTGGCAAATCAAACAGAGAGAAGCCCGCAAGCCCAATGTACAAGAATCCATCGTGGATCATAGGGTGCGAACTCCGAAACAAGCAGAAGGTACTTTCGTGCGTCGATCTGATCGTTTACGGTTACCGCCGGATTTACTTATTAGAAAAAATAAGGGATTCATCTATTAAATGTTAATGTTAGCAGTTTACAATTTTCCCCGGTCATACAAGCGTTTTTCTTTCTTTAACGGGAAAGGTGTTGAAAAGTGCAGAGGTTCGTATTTTTCGTGAGCAAAGCGGAAGAAATAGAGGGCCGAGCCGTTTTTCTTGCTTGTCTCTTTGGCATATAGCGCGTGCGCGCGGGCCTGCTCTGATCAAGGAACGCGACCGTGTGCTTACCGAACCTGGTCCAATTCTTTTGTTTTGTATCCGAATTTATTAGACTGAATAAATGGTCATCTGAGGGTCGATTGTGTATCTCAAAACCTAGTGAAAATGACAAAAGTGAGCATTCAGTTGATTGGCTAATTTTCACTATAGTGAAAACACGAAATATTTCACGTGAGATTATTCGACAAGAATTATTGTGTCGAATAATGTCAAAATGTGTCGTATATCCTACTGCATTATATGTTATGTAGAGTAGAGCGCGATTAAAATACGTATTAAAAGAGAGGACATTACATTATACACCAGAATTTGCTGGTATGTAAATAATTATAGTGCATAATTGAGATAAGAAAAGGTATTTTTTAAATCTATTCTTTACAGCTCTAATTGTAAATGCATGTTGTGTTTTACATAACATTGCTTATAAATGGAGAATTCCATTAAATGAAGTATATTTGGAGGAAGAAGGAGAAGTGCCGATACCATATAATGATATAAATATAATGCAAGCAGAAGAAGTACGAATTAAGAAATATTGTGCGATTGTATTTTGAATAGGATATATATATATATATTTATATATATATATATTTATATATATATTTATCACATAAATTGTATCACATAAAATTAGTACATTTCATAATCTTATAATAAATTAATAATTAAGATTATCACAGTACATTTCTTAACTTCCCAGCAAACACAGTATATAAATGTTATATACTTAAGCATGTTACATGTAACGTATATGTTAGTTGTAATTTCCCACTCATAGATGTAACATTTTTAATATTACATATATCACATTGTAGTTATATTGTCATTATATCCCAAGATAGCACTGACTTATCAATACATCAATGTGCTATTTGGTATATAATTACAATATAACTACAATGTAATATATGTTATATTAAAATGTTACATCTATGAGTGGGAAATTACAACTAACATGGATGTTACATGTAACGTGCACGTTATATTATCTGTTATATTCCGTTTTATTATAGATATGTAACAATTATATATCGGTGTTTGCTGGGTTTATAATAAAAGATTTTTAAACACTACTTTTTTATTAACGTATTGTTTTATATCAATTCTCATAACACGTCGCGTCAATTTTATTCAAGCATGTTCAAAAATGTATCCGGCCCCGACCGAAATCCGAATGTTTATTCATAAAATTTAACATAATTTCTTTTTGTTTCTCTGTAACATTCATTCTTATTCACACCGTTCAAACTGCAGAGGTTATAAAGATAAAGGTATCACTGAAACATATATGCATGCATATACGCTTTACGGAATGTTCACTATGGTTTGTGCTCCCGTGAATCTAGGGATATCGTATTTTCATCTTGCTCATAGCCAATCGCGTGTATTTCTTCACGTGAAATGAATGTGCGAAAAGTGAGAAAAATCGACACAAATAGACAATCGATCCCCTGAAATCATCAGCCTTAAAATTATTCATCTTGTTTTGCATCGAGTACACAACATCAATATTTTGAAAAAATTTTAAAGTTTATGTTGCGCCAAAATCAACTATGTATGATAAAGTTATGTTATGGAAACTAATTCTTGAGAAATAAAATAAAGACGCATGCGCTATCAACACTAATTTTATTTGCATGCTGTTTCATGACTTACTTTTTTTCTTTTTTTTGTTTTCTTTGTAAGTCTTTGGAATACATGATAACATTTTAACATGAGTATATGATCCTAAATATCAATAATATTTATAATCCAGAGTTTAAACCATTTTTTATCATTCTTTTTGTTTTGATGATATTCATTTCTGAATGTGAAAACCAATTTTCTTTAAAAGGTTTTTCACCTCTAAAACTGTTTTTTAGCACCATCAAAAATCGTTTCGTTATTAAGATCTATTACTCTATAATTATGCAAAGTTTTAGATTTTCTTAATTTTTGAATGTCTCTTGTAAGTAGATATCAGTCTTGCGCGCATGAAGATTTATAGCGACCGTTAGAGGGTTTTGCGATACATTAGAGGTATTATAAATTTAAGTTCGATTTTTAAGCAAAATAATGTTAAAAAAGATTGTATTATTTACTCTCCGCAGGTGATACATTGATCTTCGGATTGGGCTGGAGATAACTGCTGGATACATTTTTCAAGGTTGCTTAGTGTCTTATGTTAGTAAGAAAGACCCCACAGTGGCTTTATTGTCCACTGAAGCGGAATATGTAGCGATGAGTATAGCAGCAAACAAAGCATGTTGGTTTAGATATTATGGTAATAAAGGAGCTTGTGTTAAAATTATAAAAAAAACAATCAGTTTATTATTTAAGTAAACAAAAATTCAGAGTTTCACAAACGTTTAAAACATGTGAAAATAAAGTATCATTTTATCTGTAAAAAAGTATCTTTTAAAAAAAGCTAAAAAAGACGTTAAGTGTATTTTTATCTTTGTCGTAAAAAAAGTAAATGACATAAAAAAGTTACGCCAAGTGAAAGTAAAAACTTATATCAGTGAAAATTAGAATTGCAAATCCATATAGATTCGTACAATTATAGATCTCGCTTCCAAAACACCTGGTGATATAAGTTGAATCTCCTTTTGCGTCGGAAGCAAACCCATATAGATTCGTAATAATAAAAAAAGTAATATAAAACATAATACAAGAAAACAAAATTAAAATCTAACAAAAAAATTAAAAATTTATGTAAAAATAAAAAAATTAATGCCAATAAAAATGTAAAAATTTTAATTAAAAATACTTGGCGCTATTAAATTTAACACTATGCTAAAATGAATTTTTGCATAATGCTAAAATTTAGTAGCGCCAATTTTTTAAATTAAAATCTGGACCTTAAGCAAAACAGACCACAATAAGATCCCTAGAAATCAAGATCCTTAGAAAGGTGTTTGACCTGATAGAAAAAAACAGGATCTGGAAAAAGAGCTATAATATAGAGGTCTACGATCTTTATAAGAATGCAGACATAATTTGCAAGCTAAAGATAGGCAGGTTGAGATGGGCCGGGCACGTGGCTCGGATGGACAACGCTGACCCTACAAAGCGTGTCTTTATAACCAAACCTGAAGAAGAAAGAAAAACAGATCAAAGCTTATTGTTAGATGGCTGGATGGAGTCGAAAAGGACGCTAGAAGGATAGAAGTACAGATCTGAAGAACTATTGCGTGAGACAGAGACCAATGGGGACATAAACTCGACAACGCCAGGATCCGAAAAGGATTGTAGCGCGCATGATGATGATGATAATGATGATGAATAAAGTATAATGAAAATATTTGTATGTAAGTTTTTGTTTTTTTTGTTTGCTAAGATATAATGTTATGTTTCTAGACAAGGATAATTCTTTTTATGTGTTTAACATCTACTCTATATATACAGGTTATCCGAAAAATTGCCTGCCACACTTTGGGAGGTGATTCGGGACAAAAAAAGAAGAAAAAAGTGTTATATAAACACAGGTCTGGAAATAAGTTGTTTCCGAGTTATAACCACTTTTATATTATATTTAAAAAATCATAATTTGTAGTCCGCTTTGCATTCCTTTTTTTCATTTTTTCTTAAATTAAAATTTTCTATTGTTTAATTTTTATTTATTGTAACTCTGAAACTGAAACTTGTTTCCGGACCTATGTTTATATAACATTTTTTCTTTTTCGTCTCGAATCACCCTCCAAAATGTGGCAGGTTTTTCGAACATCTTGCATAAATAGATTAGCCACAACTGGTCAATTTTTTATGTCATGATTTTATGAAACGCTCCCCCCTCTCTCTCTTGCCCTCTCTTGTTTTCTCTCGTCCTTTCTCGCCCTCTCTGGAATTATTGAAGCGAGAAGGCGAGGAAGGAGGGCGAGAGGGCAAGAAAAGGCGACAAAGAGCGAGAGACGACAAAAGTGAAAGAGACGTTTCACAAAATCGTGATATAAAAACGTGACCGTTTTTGGCTAATCTGAAATAAACCTAGTAAACCAGTGAATCAAGTAAATCCAGTTAACTAAATGAATTCAGAGAATTCCCGGGGTACTGGCCGTCGCAGGTGACAAGGGGCGAAGTCCCCCTAGTTAGGAAATAATTTTTTTGTTTTTAAGAGAAATCAATCATTTAGAGGGGTGTGTTGGAAGTAAATGTCAAATTTATTTGTCATTTTTTGTATTGCGCGCTACAGGAAATAAGAGTTGTAAAAATAATTGACCAAACTAGCAAATAAATTAATAGTTTATTCAATTTCACGACTTTTTGATCATGTAATTGTGGTCTTTTTTAAGTGAAACACTAAAAATATTTTATTACAAAAATAATTATTAACATAGATACAACTCACGAATAAATACAAACCAAATTAACAACAGAATAATCTTCTTACAAATAAATTAAATTAAAGTAAAACATCATTATACAATAATTGTCAATAACATTTTTTGAAATTATAAAAGTCAATTAATTGAAAAATGCAAAACATTAAACATTATAACGCAGCAAAGGATCGTCAGATTTTAATGTATTTTAAAAAAGAATATTTACACGACCTTAATTATTTTGTTATATACCTCGTTTAGATTCTATGTATCCTTCGTAAGTTTATGTTGTTGTTAAGTGTTTTAATATATAATATATCGGCTATCTCTCTATCGCTAGAAAGAACATTTTTGTCACACTTTATAAGATTATTAAGTTTTTTTGGTAATCTATAACATTCATGCCGAATTTCTTTAAAAAGTGTAAAATATTATTATTAAAATTATTTACGTATGATTTCAAAATATAAAATGCTTTCCTTTGTAATTCAGTTGCATCTTCGTTCATATCTAGCGATAGTGCGACTAATGTCGTTTATAAGATCGATTGCTCCGCATCATATATAAAACAAACAAAGAGACATCTTAGTATACATCATAGTTCACATTTGGTTATAAGTAAACATCAATCTGAATTTGAACATGATTTTGATTGGAATAAATTTAATATTTTATATTTTACATACGGAAAAACATTTAAGGAGGAGAGAACCGAAATGTTTTATATTAAAAAATTTAACAACATAAACTCACAAAAGGATACAGAAAATCTAAACGAGGTATATAACAAAATAATTAAGGTAACGTAAATATTATTTTTTAACAAATGATAATCCTTAAGAGTCGCCAGTAATAAATAATAAAAATCTCTCCTCCAATTTTAAAGTCGACCAGACTGGCAATAATTTATTTTGAATAATTAGTTAAATTACAACGTTTCGGCTGTCATTGCAGCCCTTTTCAAGTAATCTATATAAACAGTTATATTCTTTTTTAAAATACATTATAATCTGACGATCCTTTGCTGGGTTATGATATGTTTAATGTTTTGCATTTTTCAATTAATTGACTTTTATAATTTCAAAAAATGTTATTAATAACTATTGTAAAATAAAGTTTTAACTTTAACTTAATTCATTTGTAAATATGATTATTCCGTTGTTAATTTGATTTGTGTATATTCGTGAGTTGTATCTATGTTGATAATTATTTTTGTAATAAAACATTTTTAGTGTTTCACTTAAAAAGGACCACAATCACATGGTTAAAACGTCGTGAAATTGAATAAACTATAAATTAGAGATAATAAAACAACATGAGCCTATTACGAGCTATGTGAATTGATGTCAAACATATATATTTCCGAACTTTACATCAAATCGTATAAATCTACTTTACAATAATACAATGAGACGTTTCGACGCTTACTTGCGTTTCTTCAATCATAATTAGTTAAAACATAGTGAAACATTGGTTAAGCCAGTACGATGTGATCCGTATTAAGTCAATTCTCCTCTAATATGTCCTAGGTCTCGCGATTTCTATTATTAAAATTTTTTATTACATATAATACTTCAAACAGTATAATCGAAATTCAAGTAACTTATAATATAACTCTCACCTTAACTTCCAAATTAAAAAACCATAGATTGACACTAGTCACAGAAAGATAGAACATCTTGATACTCATGTTGTAAATACAAAAGTGATACGAGTCGCGACCTGCCACTCTATATATATCTGCTGCTAATTGGTAAACATGTTTTGTAGAAATTATTTGAAAAGTTCGTTAGGAAGACTCCAATAAAGGAAAATAACTGCTATCTAATGTATCTAAATCTTCAATTTTATTTAAACCTCTGTTTTGTTGTTTTATGAAAATCATCTCTGATATTAATCGTTTATAATAATTGAATTTACGATAAAGAATTTTTATATTTTCCCAATCAATAGAGTGATTTTCACTGATAATATGTTCAGATATTACCAAAGGTTTTGTGTGTTGTGACGTGACGCTTTTGGACCGCCGTCACAAGGGCGAAAAGCCCGATCGGGTAGGACGCGGGGATCTGGAGCGCCCCTCATTTCGGGAAGGGTGCGATCCGTTTTCGTTATTTTGTTTGTTACCGTATTTTGTGCGAGAATTGCAATTGCACGCAGCATCGGCCTGTCAATGCGCGTGCAACGCGATTCATAGGTAGAGCGACAGCGACGGTCCGAGAGAGCGGCAGGAGAACTTTGTGAAGCAAGAGGAAGAGAGACGGAAGATGCCGGAATGCCGCAGTCGAGAGAAAAGGATGGAGCAAGAGTGGGAGAGAGAAAGCACGGGACCTCGCGCAGATAAGTATCGAGTGACCGCAATTCTATTTAATATCTCTCGCGCAATATTTATGCGGGTGAAAATATTCTAGATTACCCTCGAGGGCCCGGTCAGCCTACCGCCTGTTCCCCCAGAAGAAATGCCGCAGAAACAAACCCGGAGAAAAATTCCCTCGAGCAGCATTATGATACCGGCGAAAGAATTACTTCAGCTAGGGGGAGAGTCAAGGAAACCATAGGGCCCCCGCCATCGACCCTATCATCGATGGGATGCGCGAGAGATCGGCGCGGCACGTAAGGTACCAAGGAGCGCGAGGCCCGGCTCCCCACTGTTCGGTGTGCCACACGACAGAGGGTGCCTCCAGATCCGACTACACGACCAAGGGACAATTCTTCACCGCCGACTATTGTAAGCCGCCTCTCGAGTAGCCGTAGATACGTGTTGGTTGTGCCGTGGGTATTAAGACCATATAGAGTAATTACCGTGAGTACCGTGCTCTCATTATCGTATCGTTTTGTGTTGGAGAGAGCGGTCTCTCTCTCTCTCTCTCTCTCTCTCTGAGTATCGTACCGCGGGGCCAGCCGACTTCAAGTTTCGCGAGCCGAGCCCTCTCCGAAAGTGCCGCCGACAGTCAATCGTATCGAGAAGGAGAATCGTAAATTCTCATTTACCGCTGTATTCAGAGTCACGTTTTTTTGTTACATGTTCTATCATTAGATTTTCGGAATTTGCGGGCAGCCGTTCTCCGCGAGTGTGTTAAAGATTTCACTTTTTGACTCGGCGAGAGAATCGTGCGAGAGAATCGCAAAATTACCGTTATCTATTTGTTACTTTTTTTGTATACCGCGCCGTGTCTTGACGTATATTATTGTGACCTCTGTATATACCGCGTGTCCGCGACAATAAGTTAAAACAGCCTACCGTTTACCCATTTTCCGTTGTTAATTCCGTTCGTAAAATATTGTCGCAAAATTGTTAACAACATTTAATAATATTATAATGAATGAAACTTTAACAGATCTCTTCCGTCCTACCGATATTCGCCTATACATTTATATTATATTATATTCTACCATACCGTTAGCCAATGTTAATATTTGTCATCTAATTATATTGTCCAATCTATATTTATTACATGTAAAATTGTTAGTCCTAAGTGTCAAATATATATCTGTCAATTTATATTACCACGTGTATGTCTCTCGTACTACCTCTCTCTCAACCATAAACCAAAAATTCTATAGACCCGCGACTCTGTATCAAATTTTAAGAAGTTACCTTAAGTACCGTTTGCATTAGTATCGTGGCGCATTCACATGCGCCTGGCGCTCAACTTTACCGTGAGTTACCGAAAGTACCTAGGTACGAGTAATTAACTCTTTTGTTACCGATTTTTACCGTTTTAGGGTTTGAATTTAAAAAATATTTAAATTGAACGCTCCCCTGTCCAAACTTGGCGTTTCGGAGCAGGAAAAGACGTTGCAGTGTAAATATCTAATGTTATTTTTATGTTCCTTTATTCTTGTCTTCAATTGTCTTTTTGTTTGACCCACATAAGTCGCATTGCAATCGTTACAATTAATTTTATAGATAACATTATTGGTCTCCATCCTTGGTGCCGACTTATGTACCTTAATAAATTTATTTAGACGATTGAAACATTTGAAGCCTGTGGCATATTGTTTTTTTGAATGAGTGCAAGGCACTCGGTGGTTTCTGATTATATTGTAAAATTTACACACAATTTCAATTGGAACGACACAAAAATCCTAGATTATGAAAAGAATTATTATAAAAGGTTGATATCAGAAATAATATATATTAAAGAAGAAAACAACAGTATCAATCTAAAAAAGGACACCGAGCGTCTTGACGGTTCTTATTTTGATATTCTAAAAAAATTATCTACGTCATCTTAAAAATTGGGTATATATACAGCGCGCCGACATTGTGAGATACAGATATCGATTTGTTTTTTAAAAAAGTACACATTGTGATTATGTTATGTAAAAAGAAATAATTTTTTAAAAAAAGTGTTATGTTCGTGACAAAAAAGTAAGTTAATACTATTTATTAAAAATCTAAAATGTAATATTTGAGCGGATATATTAATTTGTTCACAGTGTCGTTACATAATATAACAGCATGACATACATAAATCTGACGCTCTAACTCAAGCCAACAAACATGAATTTTATACTACGTTTGTCATATGATAATCTCATAAATGTTGTATTTATAATAAGGTCGATATGACTAAATTAATTTTTTGACATATTAACATGATATTGAAAAAGACTGTCGTACAGTCGAAACGTTTATCTTATCTTTTGTATATTATGACGTAAATTAATAAAAAAATTTTTTAATTAATATCATATAAGCTCGTTAAGTTGGCCTTTTATTATATCACATAAAATACATATGTATACATATGTATACATATGTATACATATGTATATATATTTATATATACAGGGTGTCCATAAAGTCTGTCCCCACCTCTTATATTTTGAAAACGGTTAAAAATCATGAAAAATTGCAATATACGTATGAATATGAATGGTTCTGTTTAAAATTTTTAAGGGTCCCCTGGAACACCTTCGGAGAACAACCTTTGTAACATGCTTAAAAGAAATAATTCCTTGAAATAATCAAACAGGTACATTGTGCTTTTTTTTAATTTTGTGCCGTTTTTAAATTATAGAAATAGGGACAGATTTTATGGACACTCTGTATAGAGGATGTAGAAAAATTAAGTTATAAAACCATACATTTTTCTGATGAAAAAAAGGAACAATACATGAAAAGTTGTCGACCCATAGTTTTCATACTTAAAATGCTTATATTAGTCTTTTATTTTATCACACAAATTTACGGCACTTGGTTTTTTTACATCCTGTATATACATATATATGTATGTGCATGTACATGGTGAGCTAATTTAATAGTTTCATACAAAAAAAAATAATTTTTAGGATTTTCATACAAAATAATAAATAATTTTTAGGATTTCGTAAATAGGGTATAAACTAAGTACATGAGAAATTGTTTACAAGCGGCAATGTTTATTACAAGCCTAGAATACTCAAAATAAGCTATGAATTACTAGGCCAACTTAACAAGCTGATTAGTTTGGTGTTAACAATTTATTCTAAGTCATAAATATAATACAATCAAAATGGTAATTAGTAAACGTTTTGACTGTACGACAGTCTTTATTAATACAAATATTGCTTTGCTAACAAATCCATAAATCAAAAAATTTGGAAAGACGAAACTTATATCATACATGTAAAATATATAGACTTATAATATGAAAAACGCAGAGTAACCAACATTATAATTGTTGACGTGAATTATAACTGATCGTTCGAATTAATCATTAAAACACCTAAACATCAGATTTCTATATAGGTCTTTTTAAATAAACGTCTACTTTTGTAATCCATAATGTAATAATGATATGTAATGAGCTATGAAATAATTAATATGTTAATCTGGATATTTGATTTTTAAATAAATAGTGGTCAGTTACATCTATGTCGAGACGATAAAATTCTTTAAAATATTTCTTATTAAAAAACTATTATAAAACAATGTATACTTTTATAAATTTAAAATGTCAAACAGGCAAGAAGAGCCAAATCGCGGATGACGATGCGTTATCCCAACAAAACTAAATTTTTTTGGTTAGAATTAAAAACCTGTGCATAAGGCACCAAATTTTACTCGATCACGGCTAAGATTTAAAATTGAAATAATCTCTACAAGAGATTTAATTCCATACATCCCCTATCCCCCCCTAAGAAAATAAATGCGAGAGAAAAATATAGATCCGAAAGTCACTGAATCGGGAATCGAACCCGAGACCTTTCGCTTGCCGGGCGACTGCTCTTCCAACTGAGCTATTCAGATCCTTTCGATTCTATACTTTTCTCTGCTATATATATAATAATGTTGAAAAACAAACGCCTTTAAGCCAGCGTGTATAAATTTAGAATTTACCAAGGCTCTGTAATATAAATATAAATTTAAAGTGTCAAACAGACAATAAGAGCCAAATCGCGGATGACAGTGCGTTATCCCAACGAAACTAAATTTTTTCGTTAAAATTAAAAACCTGTGCACAAAGCACCAAATTTTACTTGGTCACGGCCAAGATTTAAAATTTTAATTCCATACATCCCCTGTTCCCCCCTAAGGAAATAAATGCAAGAGAAAAATATAGATCCGAAAGTCGCTGAATCGGGAATCGAACTTGAGACCTTTCGCTTGCCGGGCAACTGCTCTTCCAACTAAGCTATTCAGATTCTTTCGATTTTATACTTTTCTCTGCTATATATATATATATATATTGTTACGTCCCTGATCTTTCATCCCCTGAATATCATCCCTTGTGTCGTGGAGCTTCATCGTTAAGGGGGGTTGTTTATTGACAACCGCCCGGTGGTTGTTTTCAGGCTCCATGACAGTTTTGGTCTAGCTGTCATCTCGTACGGACGTGACTTGACCAGAGAGCAATCTTCTTTCTTTCGCGTGTACATTAGTCATTGTATTTCATCATTGTATAAAGGATCATTTCTTCATAAGAGAGTGTATTTATTTCGCGAGCCGCGAGTGAGTGAGAGTGTGTGCGAGAGACGTCTTTTGCGAGAAAGAACGTCCGGAGGACGTAACATTTTGGGGGCTCGTCCGGGATCGGATCGAAGGAATATCTCACCGCAGCGGAACGGAAACGTCGAGAATGATACATTCCCCGAGAATTACCCGTTCACAAGCTCCGTCTCGAACGACTGGCAGCGAGGAATCAGGAGAGCAAACGGGCTCGTTACCGGAAGTCGCAGGAGAACCGGCGGTAACAGAATCTACAGCTCTTCGGGTTCTCCTTCTTGAAATGCGAGAGATGCGACAGGAACAGACTCGTCGAGAGGACGAAATTGCGGCGATGCTGCGTCGTCGCGACGAAGAACTTCTAGCCTTGAAGGAGATTCATTCCCGGCCACAAAATCTACAGCTAAGTCCTTCTAATAATAGAACGTGTGGAAATTCGGGTACGCATTTTTTAAATGAGAGGGAGAACGATTTTCGCGCAATATTAGGGTACAAATTAAAACCTGATACTTATGACGGGACAGTATCACTTCGTGAATTTTTCTCGCAGTTTAACTTAATTGCTTAAGCAAATAGTTGGGATGATACGACAAAGACTGTTGCACTCGCTTCGAGTTTGAGGGGAAAAGCGCGTTCAGTATTAGAGACGGTAGAAGACGTGTCCAATTTAGAATTCAACGAATTAAAATCAAAACTTGAATTGCGTTTTGGAGAAGGACTCTTATCACAAAATTATTACGTTCAATTTACAAATCGGAAACAAAAGTTTGGGGAAGATTTGGCAACATTAGGTTCGGAACTTGAAAGATTGGTTCGCCTTGCGTATCCCGAGTGCCTACACGAAATCCGAGATAAAATCGCCTGCGCGCAATTCATTTCAGCGATATATGATAATTTTGTCAAACGAACTTTACAATTAGAAAATATAACCTCATTGAGTTTGGCAATTGAAAGGGCAAAAGCCATAAAAATAATTCAAGGGGAGGGTTACGAAAGAAAGATAGATTAGCTCCTTTTCTCGAGAGAAGTTTAGAAAAATAATTAAGTAGATTGGAGCCCGAAAATGTCGATTTTCATTTAAAAATTCGGGGGGATGTTTTAATTTTAAAAAAATAGAATAAGTTACTGCGCATTTTATTTTTCGTTACAGAGTCTTCAATTTGGAAAGAAATTTGTCTTTGACCTGAGAAGAGTTTACTGAATGGCGGAAAAATTGATCTCCCAGCTTAGTCTTCGAGGGAGAAAATCTTCATCCGTCTTTATTCTACTCTAAGAAGACTGTCTTGCCCGCGGTTTTTGATCCGTGGTTTTCCCGCGGGACTTTGGGCAAATGCCGAGACAAGGACTTGGGGAGTCCATGAGGGACGATGGGTCCACGGAAGATACCCCCCCCCCCCTTGTCTGAACCGGAGGACGAAGGGAGACTGGGACTTATCTTCAAAGAATTTTGAAAGTCGATTGGGACCAAATTGACGGAGTCGCTCGGTAACCTGCGGCAGCAGCCCAGGGTAGGGCAGGAAGACTCGTCGGTGCCCTGGAATCGACAATTGATACAGTTGTACTGTGGACTTGGATTGGCGAATATAGTCCAACGGATGTGCGACGGGATCCAGAATGGCGGATTGTTTGGTAACCTGTGGCAGGAGCCCAGGGTAGAACAAGAAAATTCGTCGGAGTCCTGAGGTCGGCATCGGAATGCAGAGTTATTGTACAGCGTTGGATAGCCCTCTGTTTTTGATTGTCGGGACGACAATCTTGAAGAAGGGGGGCAGTGTTACGTCCCTGATCTTTCATCCCCTGAATATCATCCCTTGTGTCGTGGAGCTTCATTGTTAAGGGGGGTTGTTTATTGACAACCGCCCGGTGGTTGTTTTCAGGCTCCATGACAGTTTTGGTCTAGCTGTCATCTCGTACGGACGTGACTTGACCAGAGAGCAATCTTCTTTCTTTCGCGTGTACATTAGTCATTGTATTTTATCATTGTATAAAGGATCATTTCTTCATAAGAGAGTGTATTTATTTCGCGAGCCGCGAGTGAGTGAGAGTGTGTGCGAGAGACGTCTTTTGCGAGAAAGAACGTCCGGAGGACGTAACAATATATATATATATATATATATATATATATATATATATATATATAATAATGTTGACAAACAAACGCCTTTAAACCAGCGTGTATAAATTAATGTATACTTTGTAAAAAGCAAACACAATATATGTCAATTACAATGTTAAGACGCTGTATATATACCGCTATGCTAAGATGACATAGACAATTTTTCTAAAATATCAAAATAAGAACCGTCAAGACGCTCGGTGTCTTTTTTGAAGTTGATACTGTTTTTTTCTTCTTTAATGTATATCATTTTAGATATCAACCTTTTGTAATAATTCCTTTCGTGATCCAAGATTTTTGTATTATTAATGTTGGTTACTCTGCGTTTTTTATATTATAAGTCTATATATTGTATGTGATATAATAAAAGGCCAACTTAACGAGCTTATATGATATTAATTGAAAAAATTGTTTTATTAATTTACTTCATAATATACAAAAGATAAGATAAACGTTTCGACTGCACGACAGTCTTTTTCAATATCATGCTAATATGTCAAAATTAATTTGGTCATTTCGACCTTATTATAAATACATTTATGAGACTATCGTATGACGAACGCAAAATTCATGCTTGTTGGCTTGAGTTAGAGCGTCAGATTTATGTATGTCATGCTGTTATATTATGTAACGACACTGTGAACAAATTAATATATCCGCTCAAATATTACATTTTAGTTTTTTAATAAATAGTATTAACTTACTTTTTTGTCACGAACATAACACTTTTTTTAAAAAATTATTTCTTTTTACTTAACATAATCACAATGTGTACTTTTTTAAAAAACAAATCGATATCTGTATCTCACAATGTCGGCGCGCTGTATATATACCCAATTTTTAAGATGACGTAGACAATTTTTTTAGAATATCAAAATAAGAACCGTCAAGACGCTCGGTATCCTTTTTTAGGTTGATACTATTGTTTTCTTCTTTAATATATATCATTTCTGATATCAACCTTTTATAATAATTCTTTTTATAATCTAGGATTTTTGTGTCGTTCCAATTGAAATTGTGTGTAAATTTTACAATATGATCAGAAACCACCGGGTGCCTTGCAGAATCTAATCTAATATTATTTTTATGTTCATTTACTCTTGTGCATAATTGTCTTTTCGTCTGTCCTACATATGTAACATCACAATTATTACACGATATCTTATATATGACCCCCGAATTATTTTGGAGCTTATCCCTGTCTTTTTGCGTTTTTATGACTCTGTTTAATTTCTTTAGACATCTATATCCTACTGTTATATTTGATTTCTTTAATTCTGATGCTACTAGTTCCGAGATTCTTTCAATGTATGGTATCGCTATAAATTTTTTATTTTTGTCGTTATTTATGATTTCGTTATTTATATCTTGAGTCATTTCTTTGTTTAATCTATTAACAATAAGGAACTTCAGTCTATTATTGATTTCTGAGAAAATGAGATCAAGAGGATAACTATTGCTCAATAAAATCTCTATGATTAATGTTAAATTTTTACTATGAAAAACGGGGATGTAATAATAATATTGACCGGTCTACTAAATTATATATTACACTTTTTTTGTGGCATATAGGATGATTTGAATGATATAAGAGTGTTCTACCCGAAAATGTTTTTTTCTGAAACCAATCTATATATATTATGTTATTTATAATTTTGAGTGAGATATCTAAAAAACTTATGCTAGGTTATCCTCTCTTTCTATTGTGAATTTTAATCTATCGTGACAATCATTAAATTTTTCTACTAGATATGTGACTTGATCTTCCGGCAAGCAAACCAAGATATCATCGACGTAGCGATAGTAAAACTTATATTAACATTTATAGTTTCAAGAATCCTAGTTTCTACATCTTGCATGACAATATCCGCAATAATTGGAGATAAAGGCGATCCCATAGGAGTTCCATGTATTTGTTTATAGATCGTTTCGTTGAATGTGAAGTACGTTGAAGTCAAAATGAATTTAATTACATTAACAAACTCATTTTTGTCTATTGATGTGTGGTTTTCAATGTATTGCCATCTATTATTTATGCTATCTATTGCAAGGTCCAAAGGAACATTTGTGAACAACGATATCACATCCAAAGATACGATTGTTTCATTATTATTTAATTTAAGATCAGACAATGCGCTGCACAATTCAAAACTATTATTAACATGACTTTTCCCTTTGGGTAAACTTGTCACTAAAATGTTGTGTAAATAAGCAGCTAAATGATGTAATGCTGTATTGACCGACGATACTATTACTCTGAATGGAACATTTTCCTTGTGAATTTTGGGCAAGCCATATGCTTTAGGAAGCACTGAATCACTGGAACTTAAACAATAATAGTCTTTTTTTGTGATCCATTCCATCCTATCCAACGCCCGAGGTGGACACCCGCTGGGGTTTTAGTGAGGTAGGTCTTGGGCCCCCTGGTCAAACCATTCGTGGCTCGATCAAGGGGAACAAGGAGTCCCACATAACCCTCACCCCTACCCGGGGGTGTACGGTACCATGATGGTTTCCCCAGCGACACAAAAAAAAAAAAAAAAAGGGCGGCCGCATCTGGCTACACCCTTGCATTTGACAATAGGTCGGGCGAATACGGTAATTTTTAATAATTAGTAAACCGTTAACTATCG
The DNA here is from genome assembly GCF_048542155.1 of Nylanderia fulva. Taxonomy (NCBI): domain Eukaryota; kingdom Metazoa; phylum Arthropoda; class Insecta; order Hymenoptera; family Formicidae; genus Nylanderia; species Nylanderia fulva. The sequence goes on along the minus strand of NW_028190343.1, from coordinate 86,806 downwards.
TGAAAATTATAAAATGGTAGACGACTTGTCGATTCAGTTTAGACCGCTCCACTATCTGCACACAAGTTTAGTTACAAATTTTCTAGGACATCCTGTGTATATTATCAGGTTAGATATTCTAATTATTATTAGAATGTAAGAGTAAAACATAAAACATCTTATAAACCCCATTCATTTTTTGACTATGCAACTTTAATAGTTTTTACACTAAATATATATTTATGTAAAAAAAGTATGATTTCGTTTAAAAAAAAGTAATGACTTCGAAATTCCAATGTCTCTGCTTGGAATAAAATTATGCTTACGATAAGACGTCTTCTACTTCGAAATCTTTTATGTAAAACATTTTCCAATATCTTGTATATTTTTTAACATATTCACTTGTGGTAATTAAAATAGAACACCCTGTATGTATATAGACCAAATTATTTTTCTTATGTGCTTTGTGATAATTTAGTTGTCTTGTTGCGATTGACGCAGTGTTTGCGCAACAATAAAATCAAAATTATGTATTAGAAATGAAAGCTGCCAAGCTTTCATCGCGCTTTTATTTTATTATTAAAGTCTATTTAATTAATTTCTGGTTAATCATTGCTGATTTTCGCAACTATCCTTATTAAAAGCTAGATAATACTCCAATTAAATTAATGTAAATGTGAAGCATTTACATATATTTGTAAACTATTTCTAAATATTTAAATACAAAATAGTATGTAAAAAAATCATTAGTTCTATTCAGAAAAAAATTAATTAATTTTTTATTTCTTTATAAATTAAAGACACGAAATAATGAAATTAACAATTTTCTAAAAAACACTTACTCCAAAAAGTTGTTCTGATATCTTCGAACCAATTAAAAGTTAAAAAGCCATACAACATGCCAGTATGTAAAATAATAGCATATATGATATTAAACCACTTCAAGTCAGTCTTGAACGTGAATAGTCCTTCAAAATTTACATGTGTCTTCTTTTGATTCTGCATATCGTTTTTATCATTTGTAACCTTTGTGATGCTTGAAAATTCTTTATTTTGAAAAATATCCTTGACATTTATTTCAGGATTCGTATTCAAAATATTAACTGCCATTTCCATTTATGAAGATCTCTAAATCAGTAAATATAGGTTATCTTAATAGAATGTTGCAACTTTTCTAAAAATTGGTTTCAAATTAAACTTTATTATGCAAATTAACAGATGATATACTGAAATGCTGCATTCAATGCAATGATACGAATCTTATGTCTTTCTGAATTTACCCGTGTTCTTTCATGTTCTCTCTCTCTCTCTCTCTCTCTCTCTCTCTCTCTCTCTCTCTCCCTCCCCCATATTTTTTAAAATATTTACCTGAAGTATTTAAAATTTTAATGTAGCACACATTACATATGCTTTGTTTCGAATTATTTTAATTTAAGAACTCTTTTTGATATATTGTAATATAATTCGATAATCTAATTTAATATTATATATGAAAACAATAATTTTTAAGATTAGTGACAATCAACTATCAAAGTATGTCTACATTTATTTCAGATTTAAAATGTAAATTTTTTGAGCAAGAAATAAAACACTAAAAAATAATATTTTCGAATAGCTTACGTTTTTCGAATATATAATTATATAAGAAAAATTATCACATTAATTATGAAAACGTGATAAAAATTAAAACTATAAAAAATTAAAAAATCGATTTAAATAATAAAATTTACAAGTATCATAACTATGATTATTTCAAATTTTACAAGATAATATTCTCATTTCCTGCTTGAAAATTAAGAAGGAATTACCTTTAATAAAAGCAATGATTAATATATTTTTTCCAAAATAATAAAACAATTTAAAGATTTATTGTTACTTTTTTATATGTAACCAAAATAATTTTTTACAAAAATTATTTAATATTTAAATAATGTATTACAAAAATTATTTAATATTTAAATAATGTATTACAAAAATTATTTAAAAATTATATTTATAAATGTTGCGACTAGAGCGAATTGAAAGTAGTACGCGCGCGATTATGAGAGAGAAAGATGAAATGTAAATCATTCCCACACGGTTATCGGACAAAAAAGTAACGAGCTTTTATTTCGCACAACAAAAAATAAAATACAAAAAAATGACATAAATCGCGAAAACGCGTGTGGAGAGACGAGCAACTTCAATGCAGTTTTAAATCCCGAAGTGAGCGACTTCTCAGTAATATACACGCAGGGCGCAAAAAGCTATGCGCGAATAATTTCACGTGGCGCGAGCGACGGACGGTTTTATAATCAGCTGAATTGCTCTATCACAAAAGATAATTGTTGTTCGACCTTTGTTAGTCGCGCGCGCGTTTTTCGACTTTTCGTTTTTTAAAAATATACGACCAGCTGTTCCAGCGAGAGGACAGAACACACGCATCGATTTTCAACGCGCATTCAGTTTACAAACAGGCCCAGCGTTTGCCTCGTCTTGTCAGCTGTTTGGGTTGTCAAAAAAACGTGTAATCGTTGAAGAGTGTTGGGCAGGTTCTTAGAATTAGCCAAACAATTTGCGGAAATGACTGCGCAAGAAATACTCGATCGCTGTTTCACTCAGATAATACCTACAACCTTAAATTCCACCGGTTATGATTGCTTCAAATTTAACGAAATATACCGGGTGATTCCAATTTCACGGGTTCGCGCTCGAACAATAAATTATATTCTATCTTCATTAATAACACAAAAATTTTTTAAATATTCGCACCAAAGTATTGAAATAAAAAATCACACCAAGTAAATTTAGGAAGATATAATGTTTTAAAAAATTAAAGTTAAAAAATAAAAGAAACAAATTTAATTAAAATTAAGCAAAAAACTTAGCGCTGTAACTTTTATAATGTTTTATATAGTAGTATAATAACGCATTCAGCTAGCCTTAAAATAGCTTTTTGCAAAACAGCGCAAATATTTAAAAATTTTCTGTGTTATTAATAAAGATAAATTATAATTTATAAACAAACTAAGGTTCAATAACAGCTCTGTAATATAAATATAAATCTAAATCATAAGAAAGGCGTAAAGAACCATACGCGGATGTTTTCTACGTATATTTACAACGAAATTAAATTTTCGTTGGAAACAAAGCGTGCGCAAGGCACGTATTATTCTCGGTGTACCAACCAAGACTTTAAAAATTGAAATAATCTCTTACTTGAGATTTAATTTCAAAAACCCCCTAACCCCCTTGCGGAAATAATTAAATAAATGTAAGAGAAAAATATAGATCCGAAAGTTGCTGAATCGGGATTCGAACCCGAGACTGAAATGCTGCATTTTAAAATCTTGGTTGGTACACCTAGAATAATACGTGCCTTGCGCACGCTTTGTTTCTAACGAAAATTTAGTTTTGTTGTAAATGTACGTAGAAAACATCCGCGTATGGCTCTTTACGCCTTCCTTATGATTTAGATTTATATTTATATTACAGAGCCGTTATTGAACCTTAGGTTGTTTATACACACGCCGGCGAATAGGCGTTATAGAGTATATGTAAGCAGAGAAGGGTATAGAATCGAAGGGTCTGAATAGCTCAGATGGAAGAGCAGTCGCCCGGCAAGCAAAAAGTCTCGGGTTCAATTCCCGATTCAGCGACTTTCGGATCTATATTTTTCTCTTACATTTATTTAATTATTTCCGCTGGTGGGTTAGGGGGTTTTTGAAATTAAATCTTATTAAAGAGATTATTTCAATTTTTAAAGTCTTGGTTGGTACACCGAGAATAATACGTGCTTTGCGCACGCTTTGTTTCCAACAAAAACTTAGTTTCGTTGAAAATGTACGCAGCAACATCCGCGTATGGCTCTTTACGCCTTCCTTGATTTAGATTTATAATTTATAAATATAATTTTTAAATAATTTTTGTAAAGAATTATTTTGGTTACATATGTAATTTTTGAAAAGATTAAATATTTTTGATGGTTATAAACTTTAAAAGAATAATAATTTTGACTTACTTGGCATAATTTTTTATTTTACTATTTTTTGATGCAAATATTTTAAACTTTTTTGTGTTATTATTAAAGATATAAAATTTAATTTATAAATATAATTTTTGAAAAAAAAATTTTTAATAATTTTTGTTATAAACTATTTTTGTTAATTTTTTGACGAAAGATATACTTAGCGCTTTTTTTAACATTTGTGATGTCTTTTTTACGTATACATATAAGTTGATTATAAGAATCTAGACGCGATTTCCGCTCTTTCTTTGAGTCTTCTTCAGCGCATATAGAAAACAAAGATTAAGAAATTATACGGATAAATGAATCATGATGTCACAACGTGAAAGATTGTCTTACTTCATAATATAGTAAGGCGATATTATTATTATTATATTTAAAATTTTCACAAACACGATGTTTTTCTTCATCAGGTTTAAAAGCCCGGAAGTATTCGTTTATTATGAGTATTAATTTGCCGTTATTCATTGCTAGTGACAAAAAGTGCGATTTTGATTATATCAAGGAGTTGAAAACCAGGCTAATACATAAGCATAATGGAAATAATATATTATAGAACGTATCAACTTATCTCTTTCCTCATACACAGTCGTAGTTGATTCGGAAGGCTAAATTATTTCTTTCATCGAGACAACAGATAAGTAAGATAAGATATGGTTAAATATGATTCTTTTCTCACCAATATGCGACAATTACTTTGTGCGGTGGTAGTTTCGTCGTCGCTTGTGCTGGCTGTAGATATGTATATTGTAAAGATAGACAAATAATCTACAATAACGAACGATAATAACAAAAGACTGAAACCGGTACCCAACAGCGAGAGTTAAATACTATTGATATTATTTATATATAGAGGGGGAAAAAGAAAAAGAGGGGGAAAGAGAGGGGGAAAAAGAGGGGGAAAGAGAGAGGGAAAGAGAGGGGGAAAGAGAAATATTATTGATACTTTTTTTCTAAATAAAACAAAGAATTATAGGTAAATTTTTTTCTTGCAAAATAAATTAGAATTTAACGTATAAGACGGGCAACAAGAATTAGAATAAATATTCATTTATTGCAATATACAATTCAGATTTCTTTGAAATATATTCTCAATGTCGTGATTCTAAATAATATTCAAAAGATTTTATCCGTTATTCTTATCGTTTACTCATTGCTTATTAAAAAAATTATTAACAAATAAAGATGTATGAAAAATGAGGTTCAAAAATAAATAAATAATAAAAACTTCAATATTACATGTTTTATAGTTATAAATATTATTATGTATACACACGCGCAATTTAAAAAATTAAGCTTTTGTTACGTTCTGTGGACTTCACGATTCTTTTCTTTCTCACGACCAGAATAGAATTTATTGTTAGATAAATAGAAATGAAGGAAATGATAATCTGAATAGCGCATATGATAAAAATCGTAAACGTGCCAACACAGCCGGATATATCGTGAAGGCCCAACAAATATAAATTGTTAAAATATGAAGACAGAGCTAAAAGTGACGAAAGCGAGGAAAGCGAGAGAAAAATATATATTTATATAAATTAGTAAATAAAACGTGCAGAGCAAAAGCAAAAATTTTTGTGTACAAATTGAGAAAACACGGCGATAACGCACCGGAAGCAAATTTTTCTCAAAAAAATAAGATTAGACCACATTAAGACCCGTCGATCTTTGCCAAACAAGTAATAAATAGGCAACCCAGTCAATAAAAAAACATCATTAATAACCGCCAAACATAGCGATATACGCCGAGGAAATCTAACAACAAACACCACCGGCGATACTCAATCTATGAGACATCCCCGCTTTTTGGAAACAAACTCCGATTCAAAGATCCTTGTAATAAAATTTCCGATTCGTCGATCTTTGGAATTCACCCCGCGGTAGGAGAAAGTAAAAATATTAAAAATTGCGTTTACGGATTTTCATTTGCAGGATCTTGTTAAGAGGATAAAATGGAGAGCATGAACCAAAAAACGGGATATGAGCATGAACTTTGCCACGGAGCACTCACTACCTTTTTCTCCGGCGAAACTATTGTAATTAGTACTCTATTAGTGCTTTATTAGTGCTTTTGTGCGCAATAAGTGGTTGTCCGACGAACCAACCGACCACCAAGCCAACCGAAGTTCCATCATGCTAAAAATTAAGAATCAACGCTCACAATAAGTAGTAAGTCTATTTAATATATCCACATTTCTATACATATATTTTTATAATTCAATATAATTCTGGGACTCTAATTAGATCATTGAATTATTTTATTGTTTCGCTGTTGGATTTATTAACAAATTATTGTGAAAACCCTTCGTTATGAGTATCCCCGGAAACTTTTAAATAGGACGTTGTCTCACGCAACAATCCGAACACGTGTAACGCGAGATATACCCTTCGTGAATAACACGCCGCGATTGCGTACGGGACGTAACATCCTTTTATTTTTCTCGAGGTCTTACCCGTGCTGGCGTCGAGGATCTCACCGCTGCACCAAATTATGTTGTGCCCGTCGCCGAAGGTAGAAACGTTTAGGTAGAGGATCGTCACGCTCAAAGAGTTAGGACCTACGTACTAAGTAGACATTCGCGAGTTCAAAGTAACAACATTTTATTCTAATAATAGTATAATTTGGCAATGCGCGGACCACTGCGCGTAGCACGTTCTAAGATCGGACCCCTGTTGATCGTTGTCAATCTCCTTATATTTGCTTTAATTTAGGGCGTTGCAGCCTCAGCATGCCGTATTCTTCTTTTGATGTTTGCTTACTCGTACTTCTTGGAGTCCGGCTAGTATCGAGGTCGCTTTCGCGCTACTCGCTTTCTTCGCTTGCTCTTACCTACTTTACTTATTTTGTTCATTAGCATTTTTGTTAATATTTCCTAATTATATTATTAATCTCTTTTTTATTGTTATTATATTATTATTGTTTAAAAGAAATTTACGAGATCGAGTCACGACAGTGTGCGTGTCTATATGCGTGCATGCGTGCAAGCGCGCGCGTGTGTGTGTGTGTGTGTGTGTGTGTGTGTGGTGCGAGAGAGAGAGGGTGGAAGGGAAAGAGAGAGGGGAGAAAGTGTGTGTGTGTCTGTGTAAAAATATCTAACTATAAATTTAACGTATAAGACGGGCAACAAGAGCCAAATCGCGGATGACAATGCGTTATCCTAACGAAACTAAATAATTTTTCGTTAGAAATAAATACCGGTGCACAAGGCACCAAATTTTTACATGGACACGGCCAAGATTTTAAATATGAAATAATCTCATATTTTGAGATTTAATTTCAATACCCCTTTAACCCCCATACGGAAAATAAATAAATGAATGCAAGAGAAAAATATAGATCCGAAAATCGCTGAATCGGGAGGCGACTGCTCTTCCAGCTGAGCTATTCAGATCCTTTCGATTCTATACTTTTCTCTGTTATATATATTAATGTTGGTAAACAAACGCATTTTTTAAGCCAGCGTGTATCAAATATAAGAGTTTTAACAAGGCTCTGTAATATAAATATAAATTTAACGTAAAAGCGAAAGGCAAGCGAAAGGTCTCGGGTTTGATTCCCGATTCAGCGATTTTCGGATCTATATTTTTCTCTTGCATTCATTTATTTATTTTCCGTAGGGGGGTTAAAGGGGTATTGAAATTAAATCTCAAAATATGAGATTATTTCATATTTAAAATCTTGGCCGTGTCCAAGTAAAAATTTGGTGCCTTGTGCACCGGTATTTATTTCTAACGAAAAATTATTTAGTTTCGTTAGGATAACGCATTGTCATCCGCGATTTGGCTCTTGTTGCCCGTCTTATACGTTAAATTTATCAGGAGACGCGGTAGCGTCTCGCTAAGTTATATCTTTTATTCGTCAAATTAAAATACTATCTACAAAAAAACAAAAAAAAATATCAAAAGATATCGAAAAGATAGCGAAAATATCGAAACAATAGCGAAAATTATCCGTAGGACGCTACTGTGTATCCTTTACCGGACGTAACACGATTTTCGTAACCATGAAAACAAAAATTTGAAATATTTCATGAACGGAAACATATTTTTCAAAAGATGACCATATCAATCGAAAGCGCGATTTTTTCCGAGTAAAATGAGACCTTAACGAACTTGATAGCTCTATTGGTTGCGGAGATATGAATTTTTCAAGTTATTTTTTGGTCGAAAAGGTGTCACTTTTTTTTAAGACTACGGCGTCGTACTTGTCCGCGGTCACCCATCCCGACAAAGTGATTCTGTCCGAGGCTGCTTTACCTTATCCGCGGTCACCCATCCTAGTATAGTGACATTTTCCTCAGCTGCTTAACCTTTTAAGCAACCAAACGAAAAATAAATTCTCGCTCTCTCTCACTCTCTCTCTCTCTCTCCCCCCTCTCTCTCCCCTCTCTCTCCCCCCTTTTCTCCCTTTCTCTCTTGCTTTCCCACGTCTTTTTTCGCTCTCTCTCGCCCTCTCTCGCTTTCTCTCGCTGTCTCTCGCTCTCTCTTGCTCTCTACCGCTCTCTCGCGTTCTCTCGCTCTCTGCCGCTCTCTCTCGCGTTCTCTCGCTCTCTCCCACTCTCTCTCGCGTTCTCTCGCTCTCTCTCGTCTCTCGCTCTCTCTCGGTTTTTTTCGCTTTCTCTCGCTGTTTCTCGCTCTCTCTCGTTCTCTCCCGCTCTCTCTCGCTTTCTTTCGCTCTCTCTCGCTCTCTCCCGCTTTGTATCGCTCTCTCTCGCTCTCTCTCTTGCCCTCTCTCGCTGTCTCTCGCTCCCTCTTGCTCTCTGCCGCTCTCTCTCGCGTTCTCTCGGCCTCTCTCGCTCTCTCTCGCTCCCTCTCGTCTTCTCTCACTCTCTCTCGGTTTTTTTCGCTTTCTCTCGCTGTTTCTCGCTCTCTCTCGTTCTCTCCCGCTCTCTCTCGCTTTCTTTCGCTTTCTCTCGCTCTCTCCCGCTTTGTATCGCTCTCTCTCGCTCTCTCTCGCCCTCTCTCGCTGTCTCTCGCTCCCTCTTGCTCTCTGCCGCTCTCTCTCGCGTTCTCTCGCTCTCTCTCGTCTTCTCTCGCTCTCTCTCGGTTTTTTTCGCTCTCTCTCGCTTTCTCACGCTGTTTCTCGCCTTCTCTCGTTCTCTCCCGTTCTCTCGCTCTCTCTCGCCCTCTCTCGCCCTCTCTCGCTCTCTCTCGCTCTCTCTTGCTCTTTCCCGCTCTCTCCCGCACTCTCTCGCGTTCTCCCGCTCTCTCTCGCTTTCTCTCGCTGTTTCTCGCCTTCTCTCGTCCTCTCCCGCTCTCTCTCGTTCTCTCTCGCTCTCTCTCGCTCTCTTTCGCTCTCTCTCGCTTTCTCCCGCTCTCTATCGCTTTTTCTCGCTCTCTATCGCCTTCTCTCGCTTTCTCTCGCTCTCTCTCGCTCTCTCTCGTCTTCTCTCGCTCTTTCTCGGTTTTTTTCGCTTACTCTCGCTCTCTCTCGCTTTCTTTCGCTCTCTCTCGCGTTCTTTCGCTCTCTCCCGCTTTCGCTCGCGTTCTCTCGCTTTCTCCCGCTCTCTCTCGCGTTCTCTCGCTCTCTCCCGCTCTCTCTCGCGTTCTCTCGCTCTCTCCCGCTCTCTCTCGCGTTTTCTCGCTCTCTCCCGCTCTCTCTCGCGTTCTCTTGCTCTCTCTGTCTTCTCTCGCTCTTTCTCGGTTTTTCTCGCTCTTTCTCGCTTTCTCTCGCTGTTTCTCGCCTTCTTTTGTTCTCTCCCGCTCTCTCTCGTTCTCTTTCGCTCTCTCTCGTTTTTTTCCGCTCTCTCTCGCTCTCTCCCGCTTTCTATCGCTCTCTATCGCTCTCTCTCGCTCTCTCCCGCTTTCTATCGCTCTCTATCGCTCTCTCTCGCTCTCTCTCGCTCTCTCTTGCTCTCTCCCGCTTTCTCTCGCTCTCTCTTGCTCCCTCTTGCTCCCTCTTGCTCTCTCCCGCTCTCTCTCTTGGGTCCTCTTGCTCTCTCTCGTCTTCTCTCATTATAAATATAAAAAAATATACATTTATTTAATGCATTTTGTTTAATGATCTTTGCAAAAATATGTGAAATCCCACAAAAAAAGACATCACAGATGTAAAAAAAAAGCGCTAAGTTATATCTTTCGTCAGCAAAAATAGTTCTTTATAATAATAAAAAATATAATCTTCTCAAAAATTATGTTTATAGCCAAAATAATTCTTTGCAAAAATTAATCATTATCAAAAATATTTTCTCAAAAATTATATTTATAAATTATATTTTATTTTTGTTAATAATACTAGAAAAAAATTAAAATATTAGCATCAAAAAGTAGTGAAATCAAAAAATTGCGCTAAATAATTATATTGATAATACGAGAAAAAAGGTTAAAATATTAGCATCAAAAAGTAGTCAAATCAAAAAGTTGCACTAAGTAAGTGACAACATAATATATAATATTTAGATAAATTTCTTATAATGATACAAATGTATAATTATTGCTTTATTTTAAAACGTTTATAATATATACAATAACAAAATAAATTCAGTAAAATATATATATATATATATATATTTATTCATCTTTATATTTAAATAACATGAATAATTATGTAATTAATTTAAACTGGAATGTATATACATTGTAAAGTTATTATATATTTTTATAAAATATTTAGATAAATAGATATATATAAAAAATAAATTATTTATCTCTAAATAATTATTTAATTCAAATATATTTAAACGTATATTCAAAAAAGGTAATATAAGGCACAAAGAATTAAATTTAGGAAATTAAAAAAATTTAAAGTTAAATAAAAATTTTTAATTTAAATTAAAAAATAAAAGTAAAAATAAAAGTAAAAAAAATGTAATGTACAAAAAATACTTAGCGCTGTTTTTGTATTGTTATTTTAACACATTAGTAAATAAAATAAAATATAAATCAAAGTATAGACTAATTTTTTTACTGCAATACGCTTCAATAGAAATCTATAAACATATTACGTGGCTCGATATTCGAATGACATGTGGCTAGCTGAACATATCGATATACATGTATGAAATATATGTATATAATGTAACATGCAATAATTGTCATATTAAACAGATTCAACGATTGGGCAATGTGAATGGGCTAAGTGAAAATTATAAAAATGAATTTACTATACATTAATATATGCTAAAGACGTATACATATACATATATATGTTATTAATATATGTATACCAGGGTTGGGAAGTAACGAGTTACTTGTAACGAAGTTACAGTTACAGTTACTTTTTTTCGGTAACTATAACTTAACTTCGTTACTTTTTTCCATCTGTAACTGTAACTGTAACTTAGTTACATTTTTTTAGTAACTAGTAACTATTTTAATAGTTACTTTATTAGTTACTTTTTTTGGAAACATGCGCTAAAAGTATTGTTTAAGTATGGTAGCCGTTATATTATTAAATTAAATTTTGATAACAGTAGCATATGGATCTTCATATGATTTAATCTTTTACCTAAAATTTTCATTTTGTGTACATAAAATAATATAACACATAATTAAGATCGACCAATCACAGTCAAATATTTAAAAAAACTCTTAAAGATAATAATTGATCGATTTGCTTGCGACTTTGCGATTACCATTTAGTAACTTACTATAACTATTTTTACTGTTGTATATAAAGATCATTCATACATTGATGTTAATTGCAAAGTCGCAAGCAAATCGATCAATATTACATTCAAGAATTTTTTTAAATACTTGACTGTAATTGTGCATAAAATGTAAGCTCCTTATATTTAAAACAATGTATAATTATTTTTAAAAAGTAACTGAAAAGTAACGACTCGTTACTTTTAGAGTAACTGTAACTGTAACGAGTTATTTTTTAAAATCGGTAACTTGTAACTGTAACTAGTTATTTTTTCAATGAAATAACTGTAACTGTAACTAGTTACTTTTACAAAGTAACTTTCCCAACCCTGATGTATACATATATTAATTAATGTATATGGAGCATTTCAAAGTGTTTAATTGATCAATCAAAATATAAATGAATAAAAATTTCTTTATTCTAATACATGTTTTAAAGCATTTGCAATGTTTTCCTGATCGCAATCAAAGTTTCGAGATAGATGTTTAAAGCGCATTATTTTCATTATGAATTTTTTTATAAAAAAGATTCAAATATAATTTCATGATTCTTTAATTTCGACTTATTTTGACTTCATCATTTCACTCTCCAAAGATAGGATGCGACTTCTGTGTGTGATATATTCTGTATATACACATTTCGTTACTAATCATCATTTTTAAGGACGTTTCGTAGTCAAAGGGCTATAATACAAAAACAGCGCTAAGTATTTTTTGTACATTACATTTTTTTTACTTTTATTTTTACTTTTATTTTTTAATTTAAATTAAAAATTTTTATTTAACTTTAAATTTTTTTAATTTCCTAAATTTAATTCTTTGTGCCTTATATTACCTTTTTTGAATATACGTTTAAATATATTTGAATTAAATAATTATTTAGAGATAAATAATTTATTTTTTATATATATCTATTTATCTAAATATTTTATAAAAATATATAATAACTTTACAATGTATATACATTCCAGTTTGAATTAATTACATAATTATTCATGTTATTTAAATATAAAGATGAATAAATATAAGAGTTTAAATTTAACGTATAAGACGGGCAACAAGAGCCAAATCGCGGATGACAATGCGTTGTTCTAACGAAACTAAATAATTTTTCGTTAGAATTAAATACCGGTGCACAAGGCACCAAATTTTAACTTGGACACGGCCAAGATTTTAATTATGAAATAATCTCATATTTTGAGATTTAATTTCAATACCCCTTTAACCCCCCTACGGAAAATAAATAAATGAATGCAAGAGAAAAATATAGATCCGAAAATCGCTGAATCGGGAATCGAACCCGAGACCTTTCGCTTGCCGGGCGACTGCTCTTCCAGCTGAGCTATATGGAAAAATATAGATCCGAAAATCGCTGAATCGGGAATCGAACCCGAGACCTTTCGCTTGCCGGGCGACTGCTCTTCCAGCTGAGCTATATGGAAGAGCAGTCGCCCGGCAAGCGAAAGGTCTCGGGTTCGATTCCCGATTCAGCGATTTTCGGATCTATATTTTTCTCTTGCATTCATTTATTTATTTTCCGTAGGGGGGTTAAAGGGGTATTGAAATTAAATCTCAAAATATGAGATTATTTCATAATTAAAATCTTGGCCGTGTCCAAGTTAAAATTTGGTGCCTTGTGCACCGGTATTTAATTCTAACGAAAAATTATTTAGTTTCGTTAGAACAACGCATTGTCATCCGCGATTTGGCTCTTGTTGCCCGTCTTATACGTTAAATTTATATTTATATTACAGAGCCTTGTTAAAACTCTTATATAAGAGTTTAACTAGGCTCTGTAATATATAAATATAAATTTAACATATATAAGATAGGCAAATAAGAGCCAAATCGCGGATGACAGTGCGTTATTCTAAACGAAACTAAAATTTTTTCGTTAGAATTCAATACCTGTGCACAAGGCACCAAATTTTTACTTGGACACGGCCAAGTTATAAAATTGGAATAATCTCTACAAGAGATTTTTAATTCCATGTATCCCCTATTCCCCCTAAAGAAATAAAGTGCGAGAGAAAAATATAGATCCGAAAGTCGCAGAATCGGGAATCGAACCCGAGACCTTTCGCTTGCCGGGCGACTGCTCTTCCAACTGAGCTATTCAGATCCTTTCGATTCTATACTTTTCTCTGTTATATATATTAATGTTGGTAAATAAACGCCTTTAAGCCAGCGTGTATAAATTAAGAGTTTAACTAGGCTCTGTAATATATAAATATAAATTTAACATATATAAGATAGGCAAATAAGAGCCAAATCGCGGATGACAGTGCGTTATTCTAAACGAAACTAAAATTTTTTTGTTAGAATTAAATACCTGTGCACAAGGCACCAAATTTTTACTTGGACACGGCCAAGATATAAAATTGGAATAATCTCTACAAGAGATTTTTAATTCCATGTATCCCCTATTCCCCCTAAAGAAATAAAGTGCGAGAGAAAAATATAGATCCGAAAGTCGCAGAATCGGGAATCGAACCCGAGACCTTTCGCTTGCCGGGCGACTGCTCTTCCAACTGAGCTATTCAGATCCTTTCGATTCTATACTTTTCTCTGTTATATATATTAATGTTGGTAAATAAACGCCTTTAAGCCAGCGTGTATAAATTAAGAGTTTAACTAGGCTCTGTAATATATAAATATAAATTTAACATATATAAGATAGGCAAATAAGAGCCAAATCGCGGATGACAGTGCGTTATTCTAAACGAAACTAAAATTTTTTCGTTAGAATTAAATACCTGTGCACAAGGCACCAAATTTTTACTTGGACACGGCCAAGATATAAAATTGGAAAAATCTCTACAAGAGATTTTTAATTCCATGTATCCCCTATTCCCCCTAAAGAAATAAAGTGCGAGAGAAAAATATAGATCCGAAAGTCGCAGAATCGGGAATCGAACCCGAGACCTTTCGCTTGCCGGGCGACTGCTCTTCCAACTGAGCTATTCAGATCCTTTCGATTCTATACTTTTCTCTGTTATATATATTAATGTTGGTAAATAAACGCCTTTAAGCCAGCGTGTATAAATTAAGAGTTTAACTAGGCTCTGTAATATATAAATATAAATTTAACATATATAAGATAGGCAAATAAGAGCCAAATCGCGGATGACAGTGCGTTATTCTAAACGAAACTAAAATTTTTTCGTTAGAATTAAATACCTGTGCACAAGGCACCAAATTTTTACTTGGACACGGCCAAGATATAAAATTGGAATAATCTCTACAAGAGATTTTTAATTCCATGTATCCCCTATTCCCCCTAAAGAAATAAAGTGCGAGAGAAAAATATAGATCCGAAAGTCGCAGAATCGGGAATCGAACCCGAGACCTTTCGCTTGCCGGGCGACTGCTCTTCCAACTGAGCTATTCAGATCCTTTCGATTCTATACTTTTCTCTGTTATATATATTAATGTTGGTAAATAAACGCCTTTAAGCCAGCGTGTATAAATTAAGAGTTTAACTAGGCTCTGTAATATATAAATATAAATTTAACATATATAAGATAGGCAAATAAGAGCCAAATCGCGGATGACAGTGCGTTATTCTAAACGAAACTAAAATTTTTTCGTTAGAATTAAATACCTGTGCACAAGGCACCAAATTTTTACTTGGACACGGCCAAGATATAAAATTGGAATAATCTCTACAAGAGATTTTTAATTCCATGTATCCCCTATTCCCCCTAAAGAAATAAAGTGCGAGAGAAAAATATAGATCCGAAAGTCGCAGAATCGGGAATCGAACCCGAGACCTTTCGCTTGCCGGGCGACTGCTCTTCCAACTGAGCTATTCAGATCCTTTCGATTCTATACTTTTCTCTGTTATATATATTAATGTTGGTAAATAAACGCCTTTAAGCCAGCGTGTATAAATTAAGAGTTTAACTAGGCTCTGTAATATATAAATATAAATTTAACATATATAAGATAGGCAAATAAGAGCCAAATCGCGGATGACAGTGCGTTATTCTAAACGAAACTAAAATTTTTTCGTTAGAATTAAATACCTGTGCACAAGGCACCAAATTTCTTTAGGGGGAATAGGGGATACATGGAATTAAAAATCTCTTGTAGAGATTATTCCAATTTTATATCTTGGCCGTGTCCAAGTAAAAATTTGATGCCTTGTGCACAGGTATTTAATTCTAACGAAAAAATTTAGTTTCGTTTAGAATAACGCACTGTCATCCGCGATTTGGCTCTTATTTGCCTATCTTATATATGTTAAATTTATATTTATATATTACAGAGCCTAGTTAAACTCTTAATTTATACACGCTGGCTTAAAGGCGTTTATTTACCAACATTAATATATATAACAGAGAAAAGTATAGAATCGAAAGGATCTGAATAGCTCAGTTGGAAGAGCAGTCGCCCGGCAAGCGAAAGGTCTCGGGTTCGATTCCCGATTCTGCGACTTTCGGATCTATATTTTTCTCTCGCACTTTATTTCTTTAGGGGGAATAGGGGATACATGGAATTAAAAATCTCTTGTAGAGATTATTCCAATTTTATATCTTGGCCGTGTCCAAGTAAAAATTTGGTGCCTTGTGCACAGGTATTTAATTCTAACGAAAAAATTTTAGTTTCGTTTAGAATAACGCACTGTCATCCGCGATTTGGCTCTTATTTGCCTATCTTATATATGTTAAATTTATATTTATATATTACAGAGCCTAGTTAAACTCTTAATTTATACACGCTGGCTTAAAGGCGTTTATTTACCAACATTAATATATATAACAGAGAAAAGTATAGAATCGAAAGGATCTGAATAGCTCAGTTGGAAGAGCAGTCGCCCGGCAAGCGAAAGGTCTCGGGTTCGATTCCCGATTCTGCGACTTTCGGATCTATATTTTTCTCTCGCACTTTATTTCTTTAGGGGGAATAGGGGATACATGGAATTAAAAATCTCTTGTAGAGATTATTC
Source organism: Nylanderia fulva (assembly GCF_048542155.1). NCBI lineage: Eukaryota > Metazoa > Arthropoda > Insecta > Hymenoptera > Formicidae > Nylanderia > Nylanderia fulva. Next base: position 70,280 of record NW_028190343.1, on the reverse strand, counting down.
CAATTTTATATCTTGGCCGTGTCCAAGTAAAAATTTGGTGCCTTGTGCACAGGTATTTAATTCTAACGAAAAAATTTTAGTTTCGTTTAGAATAACGCACTGTCATCCGCGATTTGGCTCTTATTGCCTATCTTATATATGTTAAATTTATATTTATATATTACAGAGCCTAGTTAAACTCTTAATTTATACACGCTGCTTAAAAGGCGTTTATTTACCAACATTAATATATATAACAGAGAAAAGTATAGAATCGAAAGGATCTGAATAGCTCAGTTGGAAGAGCAGTCGCCCGGCAAGCGAAAGGTCTCGGGTTCGATTCCCGATTCTGCGACTTTCGGATCTATATTTTTCTCTCGCACTTTATTTCTTTAGGGGGAATAGGGGATACATGGAATTAAAAATTCTTGTAGAGATTATTCCAATTTTATATCTTGGCCGTGTCCAAGTAAAAATTTGGTACCTTGTGCACAGGTATTTAATTCTAACGAAAAAATTTTAGTTTCGTTTAGAATAACGCACTGTCATCCGCGATTTGGCTCTTATTTGCCTATCTTATATATGTTAAATTTATATGAATAAATATATATATATATATATTTTACTGAATTTATTTTGTTATTGTATATATTATAAACGTTTTAAAATAAAGCAATAATTATACATTTGTATCATTATAGGAAATTTATCTAAATATTATATATTATGTTGTCACTTACTTAGTGCAACTTTTTGATTTGACTACTTTTTGATGCTAATATTTTAACCTTTTTTCTCGTATTATCAATATAATTATGTAGCGCAATTTTTTGATTTTACTACTTTTTGATGCTAATATTTTAATTTTTTTCTAGTATTATTAACAAAAATAAAATATAATTTATAAATATAATTTTTGAGAAAATATTTTTGATAATGATTAATTTTTGCAAAGAATTATTTTGGCTATAAATATAATTTTTGAGTAGATTATATTTTTTATTATTATAAAGAACTATTTTTGCTGACGAAAGATATAACTTAGCGCTTTTTTTTTACATCTGTGATGTCTTTTTTTGTGGGATATTTATATTACAGAGCCTTGTTAAAACTCTTAATATCTAACTAGTTTCATTTTGCAGCGCATAAATAAAGTCGTACGGCAAGCGGTAAATCGGGAGCGGAAGAGAATGAAAAACCGTGAACCCGAACCCACATAATACGTCCCCGCGCCGGGATATATAACTAGCGCAGCAGGATACGCTCCCGTGCCAGAATATGTGCCGCAAAATACGTGCCGGCACCGGGATATGTGCCTGACGCAGTAGGATATGCTTCCGCGCTAGAATATGTGCCCTCTGCTGCAAGATACGTATCTGCACCAGGATATATGTCCGGGCTTACAGGATACGTACCTGCACCAGAATATATGCCCGGGCTATTTTCAGGATACGCGCCCGCGCCACCATACATATATATATGTAATGGGGTGTCCACCTTTATCGTTGCTCTCGCAGAATGTATCTTGCAAATAAACATACTCTTTAAATATTTAAAAGGGTATATGCCTATTTGCAAGAATCACTCTTCAAGAACTACTCTCGAAAGCAATTTGCAAGAGAATACGCACTTTATAATATTTAGTATTCCCTAAAGGCATGTTACTTGAATCTCGTTCCCTTTGTATCGAATCCCTTTCTAAAGAATGCATATTAGTTGAATCTTGATAATATGCCCTTTTTAAAAAAAAGAATAATATATTTTATATACAATATATATACATTGGTCAAAAAAGTTATCGCAACACGCAATTAATATCAAAATTTCGCAAACTCTACGGAGTAAAATAAATTTTTTTCGCAAATCTTATCCAAATTTTCGTTTAAATTTGCAAATGTAGAATCGTACCATAAAAAAACTTATCTTTTAAAAAAAAAGATAAACAAGATGCCAAGTCCATTAATATAAAATAAAAAGAAATAAAAAGATTGTAGTTAAAAAAACTGGGCGCGCTGCTAAGTTTCAAAATTACAATGCACCTTAAAGTAACATTAATTAATTTAAACACAAAACATATTTTAACTGCAATGAGTTTAAAAATAACAATTTAATTTTAATATCATTAGAATATTATTTAGCACCTTAAAGTAACATTAATTAATTTAAACACAAAACATATTTTAACTGCAATGAATTTAAAAATAACAATTTAATTTTAATATCATTAGAATATTATTTAGCAGCGCGCCCAGTTTTTTTAACTACAATTTTTTTATTTCTTTTTATTTTATATTAATGGACTTGGCATCTTGTTTATCTTTTTTTTAAAAGATAAGTTTTTTTATGGTACGATTCTACATTTGCAAATTTAAATTTTTACTGATTCATTATACGACTATATATATGTCTGCAATTTTAATTTTCCACTGGTACAAGTTTCTACTTTCACTTGTCGCAATTTTTTTTTTATTTCATTACTTTTGTTACGATTGTACATGGCTTATAATCAATAATTTTTCATACAATTCTATTGTACATGGGTTTGCAATGTAGGATTCTACATAAGTTTGCAATGGATAATTTTTAATACAATTCTACATGGGTTTGCAATGGTTAATTTTTCATAGGATTCCACATAGGTTTGCAATGGGTACGATTCTACATGGGTTTGCAATGGTTAATTTTGCCTAGGATTCTACATGGGTTTGCAATGATTAATTTTTCATAGGATTCTACATGGGTTTGCAATAGGATAGGATTCTACATGGGTTTGCAATAAATAATTTTTGTTAATGGCGTGCCCTTAACTGGTCGCCTTTTTTTACCTTTTTTTAAAGGTGAGTTTTTAGAGATTATTAGCGATACCCGACGCGCACTAACGATGGTTGCGCGACAAATTGATAATGAAGATTTCCCTCACAGAATCAGTAATCAAAAAATTAAAAAGACGTGGTTTAAGATCGCGACTTCAACATTTTTTTTCCAAATGTATGAATCATAAAGTATGCATTTTTTCATACATTAGAAGAGGAAAATGTCGAAGTTGCGATCTTAAACCACGTTCACATAAACGTCTTCTAATTGTGTAATCACTGATCCTGTGAGAGAGATCTTCATTAGCAATTTGTCGTGCAATCATCGTTGGTGCGCATCTGGTATCGCTGATGCTGGTGATAATTGTACAAAAATGCATAGATAACTTTGATATGCCGTAACTCTGCCCAAAAAAATCGTACAAACTTTGCTTTTTTTAATTTGTACGAAAAAGTTCATATTTTACAAAAATTTGCAAATAATAAGATTTGCGAAAAAAATTTATTTTACTTTGTAGAGTTCGTCAAATTTTGCAATTTTTTGAAAAAAAAACACCTTACTTTTTGAAAGAGTGGAAAGAGGAGAAGAGGATGAAATCAAAATCAAACGAAAGTTTCTTAAAGTAGAGACTTCACCCTTTAAAACAAAAAAAATTTTTAATACGATAATTTTTTGCGGAGATACGCTTATTTGAATTTACGCAAAATTTTAATATTAATTGCGTGTTGCGATAATTTTTTTGACCAATGTAATCCTTTTCTTTTTTTCGTTCTTTTTGTCCTTTTCAATAGATTTATCTAAACATTTCTTCTCCGATGAAGCCTTGGTTTCAGTATTTTGTATACGTTTTATACAGTCAAATTTGTAATGTCCAGCTTTATGACAATTCCAACAAAAAGGTTTCTTTGGTTTAGATTTATTTGGGTTAAAATTCCTTTTTTTGTTTATATGAGAACATCGCAGTTTGTGGATTTGTTTTATTCCAATTAGTGTCCTGTAACAGTTTAGTTTTAACTAAATCACTAGTGATATCCGCATCTGAATGTTTAAGTGCCATGCACATAGGTTGATATGTGTCAGGGAGACCTAGTAACATAATAGCTCCTAGAAATTCATCAACCGGTTTATCTACAACACGAAGTTTTTCAGCGAGCGACATAACTTCATTGACATAGGTTTCTATTGAAGTAAAATTTTCCAATCTTACGGAACATAGACTACGAAGAAGTCCCACACGTCGATTGAGTCCCTTATCTTCAAATGCATTTTCAAGTGCATTCCATGCCTGCTTAGCAGTTTCACACGTTATAAGGTATGAAAAGCAGCATTGATCAACCATGAGATTAATCTTCGAGAGAGTTTTCTCATCTCTTCGTAATTTTTCTTCGGCTGTCGTTCTATTTCCTTCGACGTATCCACTGATAGCACTTCACAAATTGTCATGCCGCAAATAATTCTTCATTTGAAATTTCCAGTTAATATAATTTTCTCGTCCTTTGAGCTTCGCAAAAGCGGCCGAAAAGCCGGTTCTGTCGCTATGCTTTCGACGGATACGTACAAAAAAACAACAGACCACAGAAAAATAGATAAATTGTATATTTTTTTTTCGACTTAAATTATATTCCCGGTATCTACCGAGACTGAGCCCATAACCTGTTGCAGGTATATCATGCAGAATGTGGAATGAATGGATAAACGACACTTTGTTCAGAGACAAGATATATAATCTGAGATAAACGAACGAGCAGACATACAAGACAAAGACTTATGTTAGTACCAAATAATACAATAAAAAAAGGGAGCAGCACCCAACACAGCATTAACAAGAAGCACTATCCATGAATTAATTGAGTTATAAAATGATAAATTCTAACACTGTTGATGAAGGAAGTTGAACGAATTGCAAAAGAGAAACACAAATCTCATCAAATTTCTATAATATCAGGTATATGTTGTTGACTCATTCTAATTAAATATTTAGAAGTTTTATTATAAATAAATGAACAAAATTAAACATTTTGTTTTCCGCACAAACTGAGCGTTTTTATACTTTAGGTTTGCAGAAAATTAATTACAAAATTGACATGTGATTCAAATGCATTTATCTCGTCATAAGGATATTGTAAGTGACAAATAAATACTTGCAAAATATTAATGTATATGTATATGACTAATATATACATATATATTAGTCATGTATACATAAATATTAGTCATTTATTAGTCATATACATACACATTGATGTTTTGCAAGTATTTATTTATCAACAAGTTTATCAACAAGTTTATATTTTATTTTAAAACAACAATCTTATAACCAGAAAATATTAACATATTCTATAATTCTAAAATCTACAACAAACATTAATGCAATAGATAGATATATATGATTGTTATTTTAAAATAAAATATTATTTTTTAGGAACTGTCTCATAAATCTTGCCAATTTGTAGTGAAACAATAATAATGAAAAATGAGCAAAATAGAGTGATATTTTGTGATTAGCACTATTTTATTTTCATCATCAGATTCTTTTGATACAAGAAATAGCTATATAATTCATATAGTTTTTTACATCACACAACTCTTACCTCGGTAGAAATCGATATTATAACAAGGAAATAATGTACTTCCTGTGCATGTACAATATTTTATGGAGTAGAATTGTAGTATAGTACTCGAATTGACATAAAATACAATAACTTTAATCAATAGTACATCTCATAAAATATGTGAATCACGAAAATAAGAATGGATACATATCATTTGATTACAAGCACTAGGAAATTAATCGTTATAAAGTTGTGACTCTTTGGCACAATGTATTAACTAAACAAAACTAGTTATATTTGTACGTAAGAAATAATATAAATAAAAATAAAAACACGAAAGTGTACAGGCCACAATTCTCACATACAGATGTATGGCAGTTGGGACTGATAGGTTTGCAGAAAATTAATTACAATCTCGTCATAAAGATTATCTGATCTTTGGCACAATGTATTAATTAAACAAAACTAGTTATATAAATTTAACATATATAAGACAGGCAATAAGAGCCAAATCGCGGATGACAGTGCGTTATCCTAAACGAAACAATTTTTTCGTTTAGAATTAAATACCTTGTGCACAAGGCACCAAATTTTACTTGGACACGGCCAAGATATAAAATTGGAATAATCTCTACAAGAGATTTTTAATTCCATGTATCCCCTATTCCCCCTAAAGAAATAAATGCGAGAGAAAAATATAGATCCGAAAGTCGCAGAATCGGGAATCGAACCCGAGACCTTTCGCTTGCCGGGCGACTGCTCTTCCAACTGAGCTATTCAGATCCTTTTTAAAACTAGTTATATTTGATGGTGAGAAATAATAGAATAAAAATGAAAACACAAATGTGTACAGGCCACATCTTTATATACATATGTACATATACATTATATACATAAGTACATTTTATTATCTTAAAACCTGCACCAACATTTGTCCAAAGAAGTATATATGAGTTTTGTCTAATGATATAAATAAACTTCAAAAATTTAATCATTTTTATAAAGAATGCGTTCTCTCTAGATATATCTTTATACATAATAATGTCGTAAAATCGTATATAAGTGTATAAATACAAATATAAATACATATTCATATTTACATTTGTGTAATCCCTTAAAAAAGGTTAAAAAAAGGCGCCCAGTTAACGGCATGCTAGTAACAAAAAATTACCCATTGCAAACCCTAAGACTAATTGTAAAATCCTAAGACTTTTAAAAATATTTTTAATAAAAATGGTTGTACAAGATAGTTATTTTTATCTATAGTAAGCAAAGAGGACCGTCGTATTTTGATTTGAAATATGACAGAAGTGGTGACGGGTTCTTCGCTCATTTATTTAGATGTTTATCATATACAATGAATGATATAATCTCTAAAAACTTACCTTTAAAAAAAAGGTAAAAAAAGGCGCCCAGTTAACGGCGCTCAGTTAACGGCGCCCAATTAACGGCCAGTAACAAAAAATTACTCATTTCAAACCTATGTAGAATCCTATGAAAAATTAATCATGGCCAACGCATGTAGAATTCTATGAAAAATTAATCATTGCAAACCCATGTAGAATTCTATGCAAAATAAACCATTGTAAACTTATGTAAAGAATTGTATAAAAAATTATCCATTGTAAACTCATGTAGAATTTTACTACAAAAGTAATGATATAAAAAATATTGTGCCAAGTGAAAGTAGAAACTTGTACCAGATGAAAATTAAAATTGCAATATATATTAAAATATATTTTAATTGCAATAAGTTTTAAAGTAACAAATAATTTAATTTTAATATTATTAGAATATTATTTAGCAGTGCGCCAAGTTTTTTAACAAAAATTTTATTTTTTTATTTTATATTAATTATAAATTTGCATAAGTTTTTAAATTTTAATTTTTTGTAAAAATTTTTATTTATTTGCGCAATTTTAAATTTTTACTAGTTCATTGTACGACTCTATATATGTTTGCAATTTTAATGTTCCACTGGTACGAAACTAAGTTTTCGTTGGAAATAAATCGTGCACATGGCACGTATTATTCTCGGTGTATTACCAAGACTTAAAATTTTTAAGTTTTGGTAAATCTTCGATTTTATACATTTCTCTGCTTATACTCTAAATGATGCCTATTCGCCGGCGTGTATACTACCAAAACTTAAAAATTTTAAGTCTTGGTAGTATATGGTACACGCCGGCGAATAGGCATCATTTAGAGTATAAGCAGAGAAAGGTATAAAATCGAAGGGTCTGAATAGCTCAGTTGGAAGAGCAGTCGCCCGGCAAGCGAAAGATCTCGGGTTCGATTCCCGATTCAGCGACTTTTGGATCTAGATTTTTCTCTCGCAATTATTTATTTATTTCCATAGGGGGGTTAGGGGATATTTGAAATTAAATCTCAAGTATGAGATTTTTTCAAAAATTTTAAGTTTTAGTAGTACAATACACCGAGAATAATACGTGCCTTGTGCACGGTTTATTTCCAACGAAAACTTAGTTTCGTTGAAAATGTACGCAGCAACATCCGCGTATGGCTCTTTACGAGTACACCTTTCTTGAGATTTTAGATTTGCAATGATTAATTTTTCATAGAATTCTACATGAGTTTTGCATAGGTAATTTTTTGTTACTGGCATGCCGTTAACTGGGCGCCTTTCTTACCTTTTTTCAGAAAAACATCAAACAAAATTTTTCCAAAGTCTAAAACCAAAAACACTTAAAAGTTATACAAAACTATTTTTTTTTTTTTTGGTATTGTTAAAATATTTACTTTGTTGTTTGTCAGAATAAATTCTTTTAATTGTTTCGAATAATGTCCTGTCGATGAATCTAGCAGTAACAGACTTTTTTCTCTTTCGTATTTCGTCTTTATTTTATTTCTTAAGAACTAATTTCCGCAACATAACTTTATTATATTTCTATTGTACATATATAGTTGAATTTGGCGTAATACATAAGCTTTAAAATATATATAATTTATAAATTTTCTCAAAATATAAAAAAATATTGAGTGGGAAAGAGTAGTTTAAAAAATTGTATCATTTTTTAAAAATCCAAATACGCCATTGTAAAGTACATTTGAAGCCAAACTTTTGTGTAACATTGAAATCTTTTATATTTCTATTTGTCTCGACGATATTTGCTTCGGAATGTAAAAACAGATTTTCTGACGATTGGTTGCACCCGTAAACCCATTTTTAGCAGTAACAAAAATGGTTTCGTTATTGCGACTTTTTATTAGAATTTTTAGTTATATTTATTTATTTATTATAATGTTTATTGCACACTGGAGAAGACTGAGTACAGGTTGAAACGTTTGTAATTGGTTTTTTAAATTAAAGTTTTTCCAAGATTTATAATAATTTTTTATTTGCTCGTTACACATGGCCTCGTAATAGTTAATAAGTTATCATTGTGATAACTTATTATATTTATACATATATAGTTGAATTTAACGTAATACATAAGCTTTAAAATATATATAATTTAAAAATTTTCTCAAAATATAACAAAATATTGAGTGGGCAAAGGGTAGTTTAAAAAATTGTATCATTTTTTAAAAATCCAAATACGCCATTGTAAAGTACATTTGAAGCTAAACTTTTGTGTAACATTGAAATCTTTTATATTTTTATTTGTCTCGACGATATTCGCTTCGGAATGTAAAAACAGATTTTCTGACGATTGGTTGCACCCCTAAACTCATTTTTAGCACTAACAAAAATGGTTTTGTTATTAGACTTATTACCCTAAAATTGTGCTGAGTTTCAGATTTTTTAAATTTTCAATTTACCGAACGTTCCTTGTCAGCCAAATATAAACTTGTATCAATTTTGCAAATTATTATTTGATTTGATATATAGAATCACTTTTGTATTTTGAAAGATGCAAATTTAAAAACGATTTAAACCTGACATTGAAAGGATTAAAAAGACGAAAAATTTGGCCCGGGTCGAGACATTAAAATGACATCAATTTTTAATACAAGATCTAAATCGTTTTGACTATATAGATGATAACATCATACATAAAAATACATAGATGATTCTGTGATAAACTTTTCAGATCAGATCTGCAAAATTAGAATCTGCAAAAGTAATACAAAATATATGGCTGAGTAGCTTTTTTAAATATTTAAAATAATAAAACTTTATTTATATACTTTAATTTTTATTTGGCGCAGTTTTTTGATGTCATAATTATTTTGTAGAATTTTTTATATAATTGAATTTTGTAGAACAATTTTTTGTGGGACAATTTCTTAGTAATTAAAAAATAACATTGTTTTTTTATATAATATCTTTACTTGGTGCTTTTTTACCTTTTTTTAAAAAAGGTAAGTTTTTTTATGGAAGTATAGTCTTACATTTATTTAAATACATTTTCTTGCAATACAATATAAGCTGCTTTGCAGCATTAAAATATTTGTGTTGCATTATATCTATTTTGACCTATTTAAATTAAAAATTCTAATAATATCCGTTGAACTTTGATTGATTTAAATCTTACATTTATTTAAATACATTTTCTTGCAATACAATAGAAGCTGCTTCGTAGCATTAAAATATTTGTGTCGCATTATATCTATTTTGACCTATTTAAATTCAAAATTCTAATAATATCCGTTGAACTTTGATTTATTTAAATCTTACATTTATTTAAATACATTTTCTTGCAATACAATAGAAGCTGCTTCGTAGCATTAAAATATTTGTGTCGCATTATATCTATTTTGACCTATTTAAATTCAAAATTCTCATAATATCCGTTAAACTTTGATACCGCATGCAATGTGTTAATTCAAATTGAATGAATAATCTATTTTATTTTGCATATTCTACTTTGATAAATACAAAAGTCAAGGTTTTTAAGCTTATTAATATTCAATATGATGCATATAAATACTAATGAATGTGTATGTGTAAAGTGTATATATAAAGGATAATAAACTATAAATATTAATAACCTCAGAAATAAATATTTTTATCGGCTCTCAATATAAAGAATATAAATATGATGTTTTCTAAATCGGCTAACAGAGCCAAAGCAAGAAAAATTAATTATTCGGAACTGTATCTCTTGGTTTGAGATCACATAGTTCCATATATAAATTAATCTCGAAATTTACATATGGAGAAATAGGTGCGAAAAATATAGGCCCGAAAAGTTGCTGAAGCGGGAATCGAACCCGCTTCTTTCACTTTTTCGCGCCTATTTCTCCATATGTAAGTTTCAAGATTAATTTATATATGAAACTTTGTGATCTCAAACCAAGAGATACAGTTCCGAGTAATTAATTTTTCTTGCTTTGGCTCTGTTAGCCGATTTAGAAAACATCATATTTATATTTTTTATATTGAGAGCCGATAAAAATATTTATTTCTGTGGTTATTAATATTTATAGTTTATTAGCCTTTATATATACACTTTACACATATACATTCATTAGTATTTATACCTTAAACATACACTATTTTGAAAATTTTATTAGTTAATTTGTATTATATTAATGAAAAATGTTATACATAGTGTCCAATAATTCGCGACCCACCTTTCATGGGCAGATAAAGCATGTTAAACTGAATAGAAAAGTCCTGTATCATTTTGCGATATTCGCAATAATTATCGAGTTATTTATTAAAATATCGAAGCGAATAAAGCGGAAAGAAGCATTATCTGATCGAGAGGCGGCGTCATGCAGCGAATGGCGAGCAATGTAGCGGCGCCGAAAAGTAAGATGATACGTTTGAGACTCAGCGACATATAACAAATAAGCCGTCCGGCATGCCCACCGAGTCCGGTCTACCGCTTTCTATCTGTTTATTCGCTTACAAGGGGAGGTCACGGTTAACTCTTCACCTATTTTGATTTTCTTTGGTGTGGTGAATCTACATCGAAAAAAATTGAGTGTTCGAGCTTTTTGTCCAATGCGCCTTCTAAAAAAAAATTTTTTTTCCTTGCATTTGGAGAAATTGCCAGGTTTGTTATCAGGCTTAAAGAAAGATACGCTTTCGATCGATGCCGCTAGTCCAGTGGCAGAACACAGAAATAGTAATCCTGGGTTTAGGACTTTGGGCTGTCATAATTTTTTTTTATTTTTTTTATTTTTTATATTTTTTTATTATTGTATATATATTTATATAACATGTATTATTTATCATAATAAATAATACATGTTATAAAATAATAAAAAAATATTTAAAAAAATAAAAAATTATGGCAGCCCAAAGTCCTAAACACGGGATCCCGGGATTACTATTTTTGTGCTTTACCGCTGGACTAGCGGCAGAGATCGAAAGTGTATCTTTCTTTAAGGGGATGCCGGAGCGTTGGCCGAACTCCGACGGGTTAGCGCCCTCATTTGAGTGGAACTAAAATTGTCGATAATTACCGACAATTTTAATTCCGCTATTATCGATAATAATCCATATATGTCAAAAAGCCATTTTAGTGTGTTCAACATATTAAAATTAGACAACATAATATATTTTTACTGTCGAATCATCTCGCACACGCATCTAAGCGTGTCAATGACAATAAAACATACATATATAAATGTTGTCTCTTTATAACATAGTTGAACACAATTTCTATATTGCTCTTTTATATATTTTGATGATATATGCATATTTTCATGTATTTTTCAAAGGAAATATACAATCTACCATATATATATATGGTAAACGTCCGGCAATGGTCAATTATGTCCAAGAAATAGTGGTCTTATGAATAAAATATAAAAATTGCAGGGTTCAACCCAGAAAAAAATTTTTATATATAAATATATCTAACTAATTATATAATTATACATAATTATAAGTGAAATGAGTTCATTTTATATATAATTGAATTTATTTATATATAAATTATGAAGTTCATGTATAATCTCATGTCAAGTTATATATGAAACATTATATATATTTATATATGTGAATACTTATTTATTATTATATATATATATATATATATATAAATTTATATAATTATATGTTTATAAAAAACTTTTTTATCTAATTATATATAGACATATTTCATATATAATTTTGCAATTATATGTATAATTTTATATATTTCTATATAATTTTATATTGTTATATATAAAAATTGTTTCTAGGGAAAATAAGATATTTTATGGTGACCTTGACTTTGACGTAGGGATCAAATTTAGAGGTCATTTCAAGATCAACTTTTATTAAACAAAACCCTCTATTTTTATTAGATATTCTTGTAGCTTATCTCGAGAATTTTCCAAAACACTAATAAAATATTTTTTGATGTACTTATTGAGTTATAAAGGTTTGAAGTAAACAATTCTTTTATAAAATTGACAATATCTTGTAAAACATTCAATTTTCGTTATACATTTATACTTTTTATGCACGGAATAATGAGACCAATCAATAGGTGCAAAGAAAACACAGTTGCAAAAAACGTATGTAATTTTCAAGAAACAACTGCCCAGCAAACAACATTATAATTGCTATATAACACGTAATTAACGCGCATGTAACATGTAACATACACGTTAGTTGTAATTTCACACTTATGGATTCTATTATTTATTGTAATTATATCCTAGATAGAATAGTGACTTAGCAAAAGATTATCTTTCGGCATCCTACAATATCGATGCTACCTGGGATGTAATTACAATATATAAATAACATAAGTACTATTACAAATGTTACATCTATGAATGAGAAATTACCGTATATGTTACATGTAACATGCACGTTATATAGTATTATATACATGTAACATAGCAGTTATATTTTGTGTTTGCTGGGTGCATTTTCTTTACACCAAATTAGTCTCATTATTCTGTGCATAAAAATAAAAAGTATGATAACGTAAAACTGAATATTTTACAAAGATATAATTTTATGTCAAACAATTGCTTTGAATCTTTATAATTCAAAAGGTACTTCATGAAAAATTGTTTTATTATAATGCTTTGGAAAGCTGTCGAGATAAGCTACAAAAATATCTAATAAAAAATAAAGGATGTCAATGTAAAAAATTAAGTTGACCTATAAATGATCTCAAAATTTGACACCTAGGTAAAAGTCAACATTTTTAGTATTTTTTCATAAGACCACTATTTTCTGATATAATTGGCCATTGCCAGACTTTTGAATCACCATGTACATATTATATATATGTTTATGCATGGATATTTGCATCTATATACATGTATATATGTATATATTTCTTACATATATAAATGCATGCATACATATATACAAATACATATACACATACATGTATACACATACGTGTATGGTATAAGCATACGTGTATGGTACGTATATTGATATTACCTGTAATTTTCTATAAATTACAATGTATGCAGTACGCACAATTCGCTTTTCTCCCCTTATCAATAATTGAGAAAATAGCAAATATATTCAAACAACCAGCTGTATATTTTTATATAATATAACAGAATATTATATAATATACAAAACATTTTTATGCATATATAGAATGGAATGGGCCCCTCCATCGCCCATTCCCGTGAGAACGCAACCATAATATATGTATTTTTTTCGTCTCTCCGATTTTTGCAAATGAGACATTTGTATTAGACACTTTTTTGCAACAATCCCAGCAAACACCGATATATAATTGTTACATTGCTATAATAAAACGGAATATAACACGCAATATAACGCAAATGTACTACGTTATATACACGTTAGGAGTAATTTCCTACTCATATAAATTACAGATATATAACGTTAATGTAACACATAAATTACATGTTATATAACTTTAAAAAGAATTATAAAATAATTCTATAACTGCAATATAAATTACAGAATTGTTATAAAGCTATTATGTATGTGTTATAAAGCTGTTATATTTATGTAATAAGACTTTTAAGTTTACTTGTTACTAAATTGTTACATATTTAATTGAGAATAAAAATTTTAATTATTACATATTTATTACAAACGCGAATACTACAAATATCAAATTCTTTAATTAATTTCAAGCAAAATTAAATAAAATTTTATTTAATTTTGCTTGAAATTAATTAAAGAATTTGATATTTGTAGTATTCGCGTTTGTAATAAATATGTAATAATTAAAATTTTTATTCTCAATTAAATATTTAATTGTTGTAACAAATATGCAATTATTACAATTTTTATTTTTATTATAAGGTGTTAATAATATACATAAGTTTCTATATAAAGAACTCTTTTTTATTTATAAAATTTATATTTTTTATGACATATGACGTTTTATATTTATAAAACGAAATTTATATTTTTCATTACATAAGATGGGCACAACGGATAGCGGGAAAGGACGGTCGGAAGCGAGACGATAGATAGGCACTACACTCGACACACGCGTATCGTTAACAAAAAATATATTTCAACTATTAACAAAATTTACAATTGTTTTACCGCACAGAAATTACCAAAAAGATAGCCGAGTCGAATGTATAAGAAATGAATGCAATAAACGAGAGAAAAGCCGGGTCGAAAATAAATTACTGACTGTTCCGCAAGCAACGGTAATTAGACGAGAAAACCGAAAAAGACAAGCGATCTTTTTCGGAAAGTAGAAGCACACTCTATTCGCGACGAGCAATCGGAAAGAGCGCCGCGGTCACGAGAGAGGAGGTTTATATAGTCCCGGATTTCGAGAACCTTCGCGAACATTTTCCCTTGTTCGATCGAGATGTTAAGGGCGAAAGTACGTTTACGATAATTATTTACCTTTTAGCAAGTCATATTTTGTTGTTATTGGCACTTGATTTTCTCTCCTCTCGCGCGACCGCGGTGTTTACGATTAAAGTGAAAGTTAACGCAAGCGCTTCTTTTTTCGCAGGCGCGAGGTATATGTATACTTGTGCGGCCGAGCGCGATTTAAATAATATTAAAGTCTGCCTGTTACAATTTAAGGTTTTATATACGTAATGCTAGTTATGTGCATGCTGCATGCTTATATTGCATGAATTTGAATGTAATACATTAATGCCCTTTCTTTCAGTTTTCTTTATCCGTTCGATTTCGAACATTCCGCCCGCCTTGCAGTACACCTGCAATATAAGAACCGTAGCGCAAAAGTAAGGGCGCGCGCCTATTCACGCGCTAGCGAGTGACTGGCACGTGGAGCGCACGTGCTCCGACGGAATTTGTCAATAGAATGCTGAGCCGATCAGCAGTTTGTGTCGGGCGTCAGTATAAACGCGTGTCGGTTAAGCGTCGCGAAAATTTGGAACAATCTTTAGTGTTCTACCTGTAACAAAGTATGGTGATAACATGAGTGCAACGATATGACGGTGATGTGCAAATGAATGTGAATATCTAATAGCGGAAAGTGTGAAGTTTTAAAATAGGTTAATCGCTTACGACGTGTGATTTCGATTCGAGTGAAACTTCGGCGCCGTCGGTCAAAAATACTAACTTGCTTACGGGTCGCGTCAAATTGGTATTTGCGGTACGTAGTTCGACCACGCGCACGTGGCCGTCGGATCCCGGGTGCAAGCGCGTGATGCGCGCGAGCGGCCACCTCGTTGGTGGAGTATGCTCGCTTCGAATCAAACACAGCCGACCGATGCAAGCCTCCTGGTTGACTCGGGACCATTTTGGCCGATGGGCCAGCGTATGTAAGTACTCGCTGGACCACCGGGACCAAAAATGGTCCCTCATCTGTTGCAGGAGCTGCCAGCGGGATAATCGGGCCGAAGGTTCTCTCTCGAGCGACGGTTCCGGTACGGCGGAGAGAGCGGAACCGATTAGGAAGTGTCCCGGGGTGAGAGCCGCTACGTCCTCAGGATCATCGGACAGGGGCTGCAACGGTCGAGAATTGAGGCAAGCCTCAATCTGTGAGAGCAGCGTCGCCATCTCCTCATAGGTGAGCCGGGCATCACCTATTACTCGTCGCAGATGGTGTTTCATGGACTTCACAGCGGCTTCCCACAAACCGCCGAAGTTAGGTGCCGCCGGTGGATTAAAATGCCACCGGATTTTCTCCTGTGCGGCGAAGGCGGCGATGCGGCGTCCGTCGGCACTGGCAGCGGAGAAGAGAGCGCCTAGCTGCCTGTCAGCACCCACGAAATTGGTTCCGCAGTCGCTGTACAATGAGATGCAGACCCCACGCCTGGAGATCAGCCGGCGCAAGGCAGCGATGAAGGCGTCGGCGGAGTAATCCGAGGCTACGTCGAGGTAAACGGCTCTAGAGGCTAAACAGATAAAAACGACAATAAAACCTTTCGTTGCCTTGTGTCCGCGACCCTTAGAGGTTCTCATCCAAACCGGTCCGGCGTAGTCGATGCCGGTGTGGAGGAACGGCCTGCTTGGTTTGACCCTTGGCTCCGGGAGGTCGCCCATGAGAGACTGTGGGATGGCGGCTCGCCATCTTATGCACCTGACGCATCGGCTGATGCGTCTCTTCACCAGCGAGCGACCTCGAGGAACCCAATATTCCTGACGTAAAGAGCACAAGGTCAGCTGCGTCCCGCCGTGTAGAGTCCGCTGGTGGTGGTCATCGATGACGAGGTTAGTGAAGGTAGACTCGCTGGGCAGTATTAGCGGATGAGTGGCATCATACGGCAGGTCAGCGTTGCTGAGGCGCCCGCCGACGCGTAGGAGTCCCTCGCTGTCCAGAAATGGATTTAGTTTCAGCAGGGCGCTTCGCGACGGCAGCGGCGTTCCATTTCGCAACCGTCTAATCTCTTCTTTTAACTTTCCAGCCTGGATCAATCTAACCCAGGAGAGGCGGGCTTCCGTCAGGTCGTCGGCGCTGATTTCGTTAGACTGGCTTTGAGGGTGACGAAGCTGGCGGTGGATCAGCCACCAGCGACGGCACCATGCAGTGATCCGCAGCAGTCTGGTCAGAGAAGAATAGCGCAGCAGCAATTCTGACTCGGGTTCCAGCTCGGCAACGGCGGCGGCGTGGGCCCGGACTCGTCTCTCTGGGAGGTCCTCCGTTGGAATCTCCTCTCCATTGTTTATCCACGGGCTGCTCTCCGTTGCTAACCATTCCGGACCTTGCCACCAGAGCGGGTGGTCAACCAGCTCACCAGGATATAGTCCCCGAGAAGCGCAGTCCGCTGGATTTTCTCGTCCTGGTACGTGATGCCAGTGGGCATCAGGGATCAGCGTTTGTATCTCGCTGACCCTGTTGGCCACATAGGTGGCCCATGTCGATGGATGTCCTCGAATCTAGCCGAGCGTGACTGTGGAATCCGACCACATGTGAAGAGGTGCTCTTTCAGCTCCGATGATCGGCAAGGTGTGGGCGACGAGACGAGCCAGAAGAGTCGCTGCAGATAGCTCCAGTCGAGGTAATGATACCTGCTTCAATGGCGCGACCTTGGTTTTGGCAGCTAAGAGAGTCACCTTAGTAATGTCCTTTGTTTTGCTCTTCAGGTAGATCACTGCGGAGTAGGCACGCTCGGAGGCATCGGCGAATCCGTGGATTTCCAACATTGATTCAGTCACACCTCCTAGCCATCGAGGTACGATTACTTTTTCCAGAGCCGGCAGCTCGCTCTGGAATCGTAACCATCTTCTCGCTTCGTCGCAAGGTAGCGGAGCGTCCTAATCCAGATCTAGCAACCAGGTAGACTGGATGAAGATTTTTGCCAATATCGTTGTTGGTGCCAGCCAGCCAAGAGGGTCGAACATCTTCGCTGTCAACGAAAGTACCGACCGTTTGCTGAAGGTCGATAGTGTGATCGCTTTGGTAGCGAAGGCGAAGAGATCGTCACGTGGTTGCCATCTTAGACCGAGCGTAGAGTGACTCTCGCCGGGCAGCCACCATCTAGACTCTTGTCGAAGCCGGTCGTCGGGCTCCACTTGGTTCAGTAACAGCGAATGGTTTGCCGACCATTTCTTAAGCGAGAAGCCGCCCGCCCTGCAGATCTCCATCAGCTGTTGGATCATGACCTCGGCTTCCTCCGTGGTCTCCGTGCCTGCCAGGATGTCGTCCATGTAAACGTCGCTCAGCAGGATGAGAGCTCCCTTCGGGTAGCGATGTCCCTCATCCTCGGCAAGTTGGCGCAAAGTACGGATCGCCAGATAAGGAGCACAGGAAAGCCCGTAAGTAACGGTACTTAGCCAGTACTCCTTGACTTCGTCGTTGCTGCTCTCTCTCCATAATATCCTTTGCAGACATTGGTCGTCGGGGTGCACAAGGATCTGTCTGTACATCTTCTCGATGTCAGTCGCGAAGACGTAGCGATGGCGTCGCCAACTCAGTAGGATGTCGGCCAGAGAAGGTAGTAGATTCGGTCCCGTTGCTAGATATCTGTTGAGGGAGTCTCCGTTTGGCAAGGAGCTCGAGCCGTTGAAGACTACCCTCAGTTTTGTGGAGGTGCTGTCAGGACGCAGGACCCCGTGATGCGGTAGATAGCAAGCTCCAGGACGCGTGGTAGTCGAAGGCGGAGCAGGCATCATGTGGCGCAGGTCTAAGTACTGTTGCATGAATTTGACATACATACCTCTGAACTCGCTCTCTCGATCAAATTTCCTCTCTGTATGTTGCAGAGCTCGGCGGGCGGCGCGGATTGTTCCAGAAAGATCCGGCAGAGATTCCGTCGTGGGCAGGCGCACGACGTACCGGCCATCGGCGTTGCGTGTGTGGTACTGACGATAGTGCTCTTCGCACTCCCGCTCGACCTTGGTGAAGAGCTGAGACGGCTGTCGAACCTCTTCCTGCTCCCAAAAGCGACGTACCAAACAGGTGAGGTCTTCCTCCACTTGGCAATGGTGGGAGGACATACGTTGGCAGCGTGTATTCTCGCTGATGGCTCCTGAGAGTATCCAGCCTAGCGAAGTTTGCTGTGCCACCGGTTCCTGAGGACCTCCCTTTTTCAGACCCTGGCGGATGATTAATCCGTAGACGTCGGCGCCCAGTAGAAGGTTTACTGGATCAGCGGAATGGAATTCTGGATCGGCGAGCTTCAGGTCCCTGACATGTGTCCAGGATTGCAGGCTTCGGCGGCATCCTCCGGAGAATAGAGTCAGCTTCGGCAAAATCAAGGCGGAGACGGAGTTGGACGTCTCACCGTTGAGCGCTCGAAAGGTGAGCTTGACCTTGCCCTTGGCGATTCCCGTCCTTTGCTCGCCGAGTCCATAGACGCTGACGGCGGCAGACGTGCGAGGCAGTCGCAGTCGTTGAACCAACCGCTCCGAAACTATGGTCGTCTCTGAGCCCTGGTCGATCAGAGCTCGGGCGGAATGCCATGATCCGTGACGATCGAGGACGCGAACTCGAGCAGTGGCGAGCAGCACAGTGACAGAGGCGAAGGGCTGTCCTTGAGCCACGTGTGATGTCGTAGCGGTCTCGGCGTCGCGGAAGGCGTCGTGCAGAGAAGAAGTAAATAATAACTGAATATTAACTTAATATTTAGTTATTATTTAACAAAAATATAAATTATGTAATAATAATGACGATTTGGCGGAAGGTACAACTTAACATGTTTAGCGACGCTCCTGAGATATAGCGTTGCCCGGAGTAACGACGACTCCGCCGTCGAGCCTCGACGGTAGTGGGGAGATCCACCCCGTCGCTCGCGAAATCGGCTCGAAAAGAGCAACTAATTCCGAGCACTGCTGTAGAGTAATGTGTCCTAAAAAGAATAATCCTAAAAAAATCATAAAAATGAAAAGGTCAGGCCATGTTCAAAAGAAGGTACTCAAAAATTTAAACGATCTAATAATAATTTATCACGAAAAGTAACTGATATGTTATTCAAGGTGCCAGTTCAAAGTGAACATACGTAAAGTGTATATTATCTAAATTTAGTAATAATATATTACCATGAAAAGTAACTGTGATATTTTATTCAAGGTGCAAGTTCACATTGAATATACATACATATAAGTAAAACTGATTACAATTTGATTCTAGAAAATAAGTGCGATATGTTATTCTTAGTGCACAAAATATAATAGTCGTTTATAGAGATTTGATTTGAAATTCATACTAGCCCGTACAATAAAAAATAATTGCTCGTAATTCCAGAGTACCAATTTGTTAATGACTCAGAAAAATAACATGGCGGCCTGCTCTCAAAAAACTTTCGATGGGTAGAATAAATAATTGAAATAAGAGTTGTGAAAATTGTATAAATTAAAAACCTCCAATCTTTCTTTAGTAAAATTTCGAATTTTCGTATCAACTTCCGATTTGTGTTATACCGTATTTTCAGGGAGTAAGTTATTCATCAGAAAATATATATATATATATATATATATATATATTTATCTAACTCATTTATTTTTTAATCAATATATAATTTAATTAATTATTAAATTTAATAAACATTTAAATTATACTCAGAAATAAATATTTTTATCGGCTCTCAATATAAATAATATAAGTATGCTGTCTTCTAAGCTGGGCAATAGAGCCAAGGAAACGAAACGAAAAATTAATTAAACGGAACTGTATCTCAATTTGAGATCCCAAAGTTCCACATATAAATTAATTTCGAAACTTACATATGGAGAAATAAGCGAGAAAAATATAGGTCCGAAAAGTCGCTGAAGCGGGAATCGAACCCGCGTCTTTCACTTTCCGGGCGACTGCTCTTACCAACTAAGCTATTCAGACCTTTTCGATCCTATATTTTTCATTTGCCTTTTTAGTAGATGTTAGTAAATACCGCCGTGATTAGCCCAAGGCGTGAATAAACTCAGAAATAAATATTTTTATTGGCTCTCAATATAAATAATATAAGTATGCTGTCTTCTAAGCTGGGCAATAGAGCCAAGGAAACGAAACGAAAAATTAATTAAACGGAACTGTATCTCAAACGGCAAATGAACGGCTACTAAAAAGGCAAATGAAAAATATAGGATCGAAAGGGTCTGAATAGCTTAGTTGGTAAGAGCAGTCGCCCGGAAAGTGAAAGACGCGGGTTCGATTCCCGCTTCAGCGACTTTTTGGACCTATATTTTTCTCGCTTATTTCTCCATATGTAAGTTTCGAAATTAATTTATATGTGGAACTTTGGGATCTCAAATTGAGATACAGTTCCGTTTAATTAATTTCTCGTTTCGTTTCCTTGGCTCTATTGCCCAGCTTAGAAGACAGCATACTTATATTATTTAAATTATATATTGATTAAAAAATAAATATTATATACATTTATATTTATAAATAATTAATAATTAACAAATATTTTCTTAAATATTATAATAATTATTAATATATAATATATTAAAATATATTAATACTCTATTTCTCTATATATAAATATTTTATTATTTTAATAAATAATTAATTATTAATTAAATAAATGATTTATAATAAATTTATAATATATGTGATATATGATATTAATTAAAAAATTTTTTTATTTTTTTATACAAAAGATAAGATAAACGTTTCGACTGTACGACAGTCTTTTTCAATATCATGTTAATATGTCAAAAAATTAATTTAGTCATATCGACCTTATTATAAATACAACATTTATGAGATTATTATATGACGAACGCAGTACAAAATTCATGTTTGTTGGCTTGAGTTAGAGCGTCAGATTTATGTATGTCATGCTGTTATATTATGTAACGACACTGTGAACAAATTAATATATCCGCTCAAATATTACATTTTAGATTTTTAATAAATAGTATTAACTTACTTTTTGTCACGAACATAACACTTTTTTTTTTTAAATTATTTCTTTTTACATAACATAATCACAATGTGTACTTTTTTAAAAAACAAATCGATATCTGTATCTCACAATGTCGGCGCGCTGTATATATACCCAATTTTTAAGATGACGTAGACAATTTTTTTAGAATATCAAAATAAGAACCGTCAAGACGCTCGGTGTCCTTTTTTAGGTTGATACTGTTGTTTTCTTCTTTAATATATATCATTTCTGATATCAACCTTTTATAATAATTCTTTTCATAATCTAGAATTTTTGTGTAGTTCCAATTGAAATTGTGTGTAAATTTTATAATATGATGAGAAACCACCGAGTGCCTTGCAGAATCTAATCTAATATTATTTTTATGTTCATTTACTCTTGTACCTAATTGTCTTTTCGTCTGTCCTACATATGTAGCATCACAATTATTACACGATATCTTATATATGACCCCCGAATTATTTTGGAGCTTATCCCTGTCTTTTTGCGTTTTTATGACTCTGTTTAATTTCTTTAGACATCTGTATCCTACTGTTATATTTGATTTCTTTAATTCTGATGCTACTAGTTCCGAGATTCTTTCAATATATGGTATCGCTATGAATTTTTTATTTCTGTCGTTATTTATGATTTCGTTATTTATATCTTGAGTCATTTCTTTGTTTAATCTATTAACAATAAGGAACTTCAGTCTATTATTGATTTCTGAGAAAATGAGATCAAGAGGATAACTATTGCTCAATAAAATCTCTATGATTAATGTTAAATTTTTACTATGAAAACGGGGATGTGATAATAATATTGACCGGTCTACTAAATTATATATTACACTTTTTTTGTGGCATATAGGATGATTTGAATGATATGAGAGTGTTCTACCCGAAAATGTTTTTTTCTGAAACCAATGTATATATATTATGTTATTTATAATTTTGAGTGAGATATCTAAAAAACTTATGCTACGGTTATCCTCTCTTTCTATTGTGAATTTTAATCTATCGTGACAATCATTAAATTTTTCTACTAGATATGTGACTTGATCTTCCGGCAAGCAAACCAAGATATCATCGACATAGCGATAGTAAAACTTTATATTAACATTTATAGTTTCAAGAATCCTAGTTTCTACATCTTGCATGACAATATCCGCAATAATTGGAGATAAAGGTGATTCCATAGGAGTTCCATGTATTTGTTTATAGATCGTTTTGTTGAATGTGAAGTACGTTGAAGTCAAAATGAATTTAATTACATTAACAAACTCATTTTTGTCTATTGATGTGTGGTTTTCAATGTAATGCCATCTATTATTTATGCTGTCTATTGCAAGGTCCAAAGGAACATTTGTGAACAACGATATCACATCCAAAGATACGATTGTTTCATTATTATTTAATTTAAGATCAGACAATGCGTTGCACAATTCAAAACTATTATTAACATGACTTTTCCCTTTGGGTAAACTTGTCACTAAAATGTTGTGTAAATATGCAGCTAAATGATGTAGTGCTGTATTGACCGACGATACTATTACTCTGAATGGAACATTTTCCTTGTGAATTTTGGGCAAGCCATATGCTTTAGGAAGCACTGAATCACTGGAACTTAAACAATAATAGTCTTTTTTTGTGATCCATTCATTTTTTAACCATTGTTTTAAATTTTTATTAAGGTCTTTTTCTATTTTTATTATTGGATTGTTTTTGATTGTCATATAATTATCTTTGTCATTTAATAATTCTTCAACTTTGTCTATATAAAATTCTTTGGTCATCGCCACGGTCGTGTTTCCCTTGTCTGCTCTTGTGAAAATGATGCTGGAATTTTGTTTACAAAATGTCATGGTTTTTTTATACATAAAAGTAAGTTTGTCATTTATTATGTCTTTCCTAGTATTGTTGTTTAAAAAAACAAAGAACTGTGGAATAGCTATGTTTCTTATTGTCGTGAGATTAGTTATGTTATTCGAATTGCTTTCTATGTCTTTAATAAATTCATGGACAGCTGTTTTTTTATCAGTATTAATTGGAAGGCTAAAATCACTACCTAATTGCAATAAATTTGTGACATCAATTGGAATATCTACATCAGTCAAATTAATAAACCATTTATCATTGGTTTGTTCTAATGGATTAATAGTTCTGTTTATAAAATTTGTTGCGTTAATGTGGTTATTAATATATTTATTATTTTGAGAGTTTACACTATTTTTCTCTAAACAAGAAAATTGTGTGTAAATTTTATAATGTGATGAGAA
Organism: Nylanderia fulva; assembly: GCF_048542155.1. Taxonomy (NCBI): domain Eukaryota; kingdom Metazoa; phylum Arthropoda; class Insecta; order Hymenoptera; family Formicidae; genus Nylanderia; species Nylanderia fulva. The sequence goes on along the minus strand of NW_028190343.1, from coordinate 46,052 downwards.
ACCACCGAGTGCCTTGCAGAATCTAATCTAATATTATTTTTATGTTCATTTACTCTTGTACCTAATTGTCTTTTCGTCTGTCCTACATATGTAGCATCACAATTATTACACGATTATCTTATATATGACCCCCGAATTATTTTGGAGCTTATCCCTGTCTTTTTGCGTTTTTATGACTCTGTTTAATTTCTTTAGAAATTTATAATAGTTATTAAATATATTCTAATTAATAAAATATTTATATATTTTATATAAATATTAACCTTATATTATTATAACATTTTATTATAACATATTATACATTTATTATTTTATACCATACCTAGATATACCATATTATCTAATTACTAAAATAATTTCTTTTTTAATTACAGTTTACAGAGGAAGACGCGCCGGAATTCGCGTCCAGGAGGAGCGCTTTATGCGCTTCCTCCTTAAACTGTCCTCGCCCCTATTATTATTGGGGCAACAGGCCGAGGAGGGGCGGACGAGAAGGCGGACGAGGACGGGGACGGCGAAACGCCGAATAGTATATAATAATAAATAGTATATAATAATATATATGATACATTATATACATAAATAAATATACATATATATACATTCTTCATTTTATTTAAATAAATCCCTATAGATAAAACTTTATAACCCTAACATATTATGAATTGTTAAATAAATCGCAAAACATCATTCATACTATAATTATTTGGTGAATAACATTATTGATAATAATAAGAGAAATAATAGAAAATGGTATTGTGATTGTGATTGAAACAAACATTCTTTCTAAACAGAGTTCGATTATAGTATAAGTTTCTTGATTTAAAATGTGCTATATTTAAATCATTTAATTATTTTTTTCGTTCAAGTACATTTAACAGCAAAAACTGCATATACGTAGGTATGTATTTATCTCTACTGCCATTACTTGAAACAAATACATTATTCGATATTACCAAAATGGAACTCTGGAATTACGAGTAATTATTTTTCATTGTACAGACTAGGTTTAAATTTTTGAAGACCTTCTTTTGAACATGGCTTGACCTTTTCATTTTTATGATTTTTTGGAGATAGGGTGAGAGAGGACGAATGAGGGTAAGAGAAGACGAGATAGGCGAAAGAGGGTGAAAGAGGACGAAATTGGGTGAAAGAGGGCAAAAGAGGACGAAAGAGGACGAAAGAGGGTGAAAGAGGACGAAAGAGGGTGAAAGAGAATGAGAGAGAATGAAAAAGAGTGAAAGAGGACGAAAGAGGGTGAGAGAGGGCGAAACAGGGTGAGAAAGAATAAAAGAGGGTTAGAGAGGACGAAAGAGAGTGAAAGAGGACAAAAGAGGGTGAGAGGGAATGAAAGAGGGTGAAAGAAGACGAAACAGGGTGAAAGAGGATGAGAGAGAATGAAAGAGGGTGAGAGAGAATGAAAGAGGGTGAAAAAGGACGAAAGAGGGTGAAAGAGGACGAAAGAGGACGAAAGAGGGTGAAAGAGGGTGAGAGAGGACGAAAGAGGGTGAGGTAGGACGAAAGAGGGTGAAAGAGGACGAGAGAGGGTAAAAGAGGACAAAAGAGGGTGAAAGAGGACGAAAGAGAGTAAAAGAGGACGAAAGGGGGTGAGAGGGAATGAAAGAGGGTGAGAGGGAATGAAAGAGGGTGAAAGAGGACGAAAGAGGGTGAAAGAGGCGAAAGATGGTGAAAGAGGACGAAAGAGGATGAAAGAGGGCGAAAGAGGGTGAAAGAGGACGAAAGAGGGTGAAAGAGGACGAAAGAGGGTGAGAGAGGACGAAAGAGAGTGAGAGAGGACGAAAGAGGGTGAAAGAGGCGAAAAAGGAGTGGGAGTGGGGGTGGGGGGGTGGGGCGGGATGTGGGAGGGAAAGGGGTGGGTGGAAGTTGAGGGAGGTGTGAGTGAAAGGTGAGAAGAGATTTATATATATATTGTTGCGTCCTCGGGACGCCTCTCGCTCAGTCACTCACACACAGTCACTCTCACTCGCGCGCGAAATAAAGGCACTCGCATAATAGGGAAATGAACTTTAATATGAGGAACCGATACACGAAACCAATGAAATATAACAAATAGTGCATTCGTAATGCAAAGAAGCTCCGGTCTCGGAAAACGTCCGCACGATGCGACCGCTAGACCAAAACTGTCATGTCTCCCGAAAACAGAAGAAGACCCTTAGTTGTTTAACAACAACTCCCTTGACGACGATCTCCCGGAAGCGTAAAGAGTTGATCCCGCGAAAAGTATCACCCGATACAAAGATGTAGATCCAGGGGCGTAACACGGGGGCGCAACAATATATATATATAATCCTGATAACGTCAGCGAACGCGGACAGAGAAGAAGAAGAAGAAGAAGAAGAAGAAGAAGAAGAAGAAGAAGACGTTACTTCATTTTTCATGAAAAACGTCACTTTTTGACCGCTTGTATCTCCAGAACGGCTTGACCGATTTTATTCTTTCTTGGCTCAAATTACTCGTGGCGATGCCGCCTTTCAGGTTATATTACGTGCAATTCAAAATTTTTTATATTTTAGTAGTTCTACACCCCCAAGAAATGGACTTTGATGGTGCAGGATAAGGAGACTTGTAGTGTCTTTTAAGGTCGTTTAGGGTTTGAACATGGCCGGAGACACTACCGCGTCTCCTGATAAATCAACAATATGTGCTCGATTGGAAGCCGAACAGATATTTAAGTGGTGTGTAATAGCAAAAAAATCGTACCTTAATGCAGCAAGAAAAGTGTTTTCATATTTGAAAAACGTTGCTGAAGCTGCGTTATTGCGATTCAATGAATGTAAGACTTTGAAATATCCAAAAAGCGATCAACTTAGAGCTCTTTGTGGCTTATCCAAACATACTTCGTCTTCCGAAGCGTACTTTTATGAAACTGCTTACGAGCAAAGGACAAAGTTTGACCAACCACTTATAATGAGACAATCCTCTCCTCACGGAGTAATAAATGTTTTGCCGTTAATAGGTAACAATGGTAAAAAGTTAAAAATGTGGCATTGTGATGAGAACAAATGCCACATAAATGATACTTCCATGGAAAAATTTGTAAAATTTTTGGAACTGTTTGAAGAAGGTACTTTAGATAATGAATGTTAAATTCATGGCGCAGCTAAAAAATTGTTCCGTTTCACGTACGAGTAGCAGATTAGGACATCCTCTGGAATGCTATACAAATCCAAATCTTTGCAAGTCATACATTGCAATGATAAACACTTTATCACCTCATTTTCCTTTCGTGAGGAATATTCGAAGAAATGTTTACAAATTGATCGACAATTATAATAAGTTTTGTCAACTGTTTTCATCTTTGAGATTCATCAATATGGATAAATTAGTTGAAATTTCCAATGATTATAAGAATAAAGCAAGATTTTATCCAAAAAATGTAACTGATGTTTGTTTGGACGAGGAAAAGATTTTCTCGCAAAATTACGAAGCATTTAAAGTCATGAAAAAGCGATTGTTGGATTTACCACGTATCCCTTGCATCTCTTGCGAAAAATTATGCTTGAGAAGAGACGTTTCTAAGCTCGAGAAGCTGAGGAAAACAATAGACGGATCTTTTTGGAAAGATTTGATAGCAAACGTAACAGAACACAGTAATAATACTGAATTTGTTTGTAAGCTTTGTTTGGGTAAATTTCAAAAAGGTGTGTTGCCTTCTACTTGCATTTTGAATAATCTTGCGGTAAAACCATTACCAGATGTTTTGTCAGATTTCAATGATTACGAAAAAATGTTAATCAAGAGAATTAGCAGCTTTCAAGTAGTGCAATTGATGGGCAATGCTTCGAACAAACATATACCGCATAGACAAATGATCCGCAAAGTAAAAGGCAGAACATTTCATTTGCCTCTACCTTTACAAGAAACATTGGATAAGGTATGTCCTCCGGAAGATCCTATAAATTTGAATCACGAGTTGCAAATTCTCGTTCGAGGTATACCCAAAAAATCTAAAGTGGTTTGGGAAAATTTGGTAGATATTAATAAAGTGTATAAGGCTGTACAATGTTGAAAGAAAATAATTCTCATTACTCAAAAATTCGTCTTCCGGCGTCATCTGATGATCTATTAAAGGATAAGTTGCAGGAAACAGAATATCGGATTGTCGATGACGAAAGCGACAATGACGAAATAAATAGGGTGGTTGAGAAATTACCAGCATTGAATTTGTACACTGTACAGGAAAACAAAAATAATAATGATCAAATCGTTTTAAAACGTAGGGCTTTCCTCACACAAATCACTGAACATTCGGATATTAACGATCAGTATACAATATACCCAATACACGCGAAAAGAATCGATAACGAATCTGCATTGAAGCTTTATCAAATGATGAAAATTGAAGATTTTCCAATGGATAATCGTTATAAATATCTGGATGTCATGTGTTTCCCTGATTTATATCCTGATGGTGTCAATGGACAACGAGAAGATAGAAACTTTGCATTGCCGGAATATTTATTTATTAGAACACGATTGATGTTGAAACATAGTAGATTCAGGTTATCTGTTTTTCCTTCTCAATAATGCTAACTACCGACAGTTGAAAAGTGGTATCTATTATACGATGATGGTTACTAACCCACGAGAGAGATACACTGCTGGTGGATACTTGAACGAATTGAAAGGTTACGAATTAGAATCGAATTTAATGAGTATTTTCGCAAAATTGAGAAATACGGATCAATTTTGGCGACAACCGTCCAATAATGTAAAATGCATGACTTTGCATTACGGTCCAGCGACGTGGTTTTTGACTTTGAGTCCTAGGGAATGGAAATGGTCCGATTTGGGTAAATATTTACAAGATATGAATCCCGATAAAGAGAAGTTAGGCATCAGCGAACTAGTCGCATACGATCCTGTAAGTACTTCTAGATTCATGTGCATAAAATTCAAAGCCATGATTGATTTTATTTGTTCGTCCGATAATCCAATAGGAAAGGTTATTTATTACTTCTGGCGACTGGAATATCAAAGTAGAGGTATTCATCACATGCATTGTATGATTTGGATAAAAGATGCTCCAGTAATAGGAAAATCGCCGGATGAAGAAGTTGCTACGTTTATTCGAAAATACGTAACGTGTGAAATTCCAGAAAATGTTTCGCCAACGTTGTACGATACGGTAATAAGTGATCAAAATCATAAACATAACTCGTATTGCATGCGTACGAAAAAAAACGAAAACTAATATATACAGAAAGTGTCGGTTCGATTTTCCTCGGCCAGTTACTAAGAATTTCGTTTTAAGAGACGTTATCACTTCGATAGTCGGTAGAAAAAATTTACGCAGTAAGAACAGATTGTACGATCTTCCTCGCAAGGAGTCGGAAAGGTTTATAAACGATTATAATCCGGTTATCAAATTAGCCTGGGAGGGAAATATGGACATACAATTTATTAGAGAAAAATCAGAGTTTTTAAACTCATATTTAACAAAATACACGACAAAGTCGGAAAAATGCAATACAGACTTTGAAGTGATAGATTCGAATAAGTCCTTGGCATCGAAACTGTGGAATTTTGCAATGCGTTCATTAAATAACAGAGAATGCGGTGCTTTAGAAGCTGCGGATACACTATTAGGGAAACCCTTGTACGGTATGGATAATGATACCATGGTCAAATGGATCGATGTTAATGAGGTGAGAAATAGAAAAGTTAAAACATTTAATAAAATTAAAGCTCTCGATGAAAATTCTACGAATATTTACTGTTCGTCACTCATCGACGATTACTATCCAAATAGACCTCAGGAATTAGAATCATTGAATTTGTACGATTTTGCCAGATTCTAGGAAATTACGAAACAGATGCCAAATAATGACGAAGTCAAGTGTTACAAACTGGCATCGGGTTTATTTTTAAAAAAACGAAAAAAGGGTTATTTAATTAACCATTATCGATTTAATATAAAAACTGAGCCCGAAAAATACTTTTACTCGCTGCTTCTTCTGTTCAAAGAGATTTGAGTGAACTCAAAGGTACATTCGAGACTTACACGGATGCCTTTAAGAATTCAGAGTCTGTTTTAACGAAGGTAATGAAATATCACGAAAGGCTCGAAGAAATACAGAAAGCTTTTGAGAACGTTGCTGAATTAATCGAGAAGCGCGAAAATGATCTGAAAACAGCAGACAGAGACAAATCCGATGACGATGAACTGGATTGTAATCCGATAGAAGCTGACGACGCGATGAAAGATATGGAAGATTTTGGTAAGATTGACGACCCGATTGATTTATCGCAAAAGATGTCGCAATTGAACAAAGACCAGAAAAGAGTCTTTGATGGAGTATGCCAAGTTTTACAAGATAAGAATCAGATTCTGCGACTGTACGTAAGTGGCGAGGGTGGTACAGGGAAAAGTTTTCTAATTGAAACGATTAAACATTGGATCAGAATAAATTTGGAAAAAACGACTGCTATATCTGCTCCCACGGGTATCGCAGCATTCAATTCAATATGGATGGCTTGACAATCCATAGAATGTTTCAACTACCCGTTAGTCATGAATCTACACCAAAATATACGCAATTGTCAGCCATGGTCTTGAAAACTTTGAGAGACAAATTAAAGAATGTCGAATTATTTATAATCGATGAAGTATTCATGATTTCAAATGTGACACTTATGTTTATCAATCTACGATTATGTGAAATCTTTGATACGACAGATACAGATGATGGTTTCTTTGGCAGAAAACACATTCTCCTGTTTGGGGACTTGTTGCAGCTTCCTCCTGTAAAAGGACAATTTTCGTTTGTTAAAATGTCTCGATCAGAGATTCAGAAGTATTTAGGTACCATGGGTGGATGTGATTTGTGGAGATTGTTCGAGTACGACGAACTTTTGATTAATATGCGACAAAGATGCGACAATACAAATCGTGATATACTTTCTAGAATACGAATAGAGAGGTTTAGTAACGGATTCTGACATCAATGTTCTTCAGTCTAGTAGAAAAATCAATTTTAAAGAAAATAGTTGCGACAAAAGATTGAATGAACTTTGCACTTATATGAATCAATTACCGATTGATACAATTTGTTTATTGCCCACGTGTTATTTGTGCAAGGTTTTGAACATAGCAATGCTCGATAAAATCGACAGCGATGAAATTCTACTGATAGCAGAAGATGATGTCGACTATGCTCCAGCAATGAAAAAAAAGGTGCATAAAATTTTGGAAGGCAAAGATGATAAAGTGTCTGAAACAGCTGGCATTGAAAGAGTAATAACGATTAAAATTGGCGCTAAAGTGATGATTCGACGAAACATTGACGTAACTTTGGGACTTGTCAATGGAACGATAGGCAATGTAGTTGCAGTTAATTGCTCTGCTGACGGCAATCGTATTAATTCCATCAAAATAGTTATTCGGATAACAAAGAAATCGCAATAACGAAAGTAGATATTAAATTTGAAGTATTCCACAAATTAGTGGTACATCGGAAACAATTTCTATTGACTCTCAGTTATGGAATAATTATACACAAAAGTCAAGGAATTACATGTAACAATGCAATGATGGATTTAGGAACGACTGTATTCAGAGATGGTCAAGCCTATGTAGGTTTGTCACGAGTAAGTAAATTGGAAGGCCTACATTTGATAAATTTCAATCCAGCATCAGTTAAAGCAAACTCGAGAGCCATTGTAGAATATAATCGACTGAGATCTATATTTGCGGTAGGGGGAGAGTGCGCCGAAGCGCTTTTGGGTGTTGGGGTGAGGGTAAGAGGGATCTAGCGTAGACAGCATTTTGGTTCAAGTAAGAGGATATAACCGGTTGTAATATGGGAGGGGTGGCTTTGGGTGGAGTTTTGGTGACGGGGGGCGGGGAAGTTGGACTTTAAGGGGGAGTGGGCGAGCGAAAAAGTAGAAAGAGATGAGGGGAGAAAAGAGAGAGGAGGAAGTAGATCGGAGGGGTTGGTGTGGGGGGGATAAGGTTTAGGGAATGGGTGTGTGTAAGGGGAGGTCGGAAGGGTGTGGTGGTGGTAAGGGGGGGTGTTGTATTGTGTAGGGGGGTTAGGGTGGGGATGGGGGGGAGGGAGAGGAGGGATAGCGGGGAGGTTTGCATGAAAGAGTTGAAGTGGGGGGGCGTTGTAGGTTGAGGACAGATTGAAAGGGACAAAGGGGGAGGGAGGGAGGAATATAGTGTTGAATAAGCAGTGGAAGGTTGGGGGGAGTAGAGAGGCGTGTATATAATGGGGTGGGGAAGAGGGATAGATTAGAGGCATGTGGGGTAAGGGTAATAGAGAGAGGGAGGAGTCGAGGGGAGGGCGAATGAGGAACTTAGAAATATTGTGGGGGAGAACTGATAGGACGAAGTGAGATTATGACGGGGTTATAGGTGTGGGGTGGTTGGCTGGGTGGTGGGGTTAATCCGATGGCGGAGTAAGTGTAAAGTGGGGAGGTAAGTGGGATGGTGATCGAAGTGGGAGGTAGGTAAGAAGGGGTATATAAAAGCAGGTCGTCCCGAGGGGACAGGGGGGGGAGAAGGAGCGGAAGAGGAAAGCTTGGATAGAGGGTTGGAGATGGGAGGGGAGGGGGTAATGAGGTGAGGGTGGTGGTGGGCAGTGGTGTAGGAGGTGCGTGGAGTGGGGGTAGTGAAGGAGAAGGGGAGAGGGGGGGTGAGAACAAAACGGCTGCTGGGAGATGGGTACGGGGACAGAAAGCGATGGTGGGGTGATGGATATGGTGTGAGGAGGGGGTGGAAATGGGTGATGGTAAAAGCCGGGAGCAAAGGGGGGATGAAAGTGTAGTGAGTAACGGGGAGGAGTGGGGTTAGGGGGTAGGACGGAGCCAGTGGACGGGAGATGCGCAAGGTGGGAAGTGTAGGGAGTGTTGGGATGCGTTGCACTGAGAGTGAGGGGGGACAGGTAGTAGCGTAGAGCGAAGCAAAGGGTAGGAAAATGCTCCGACGAGGTGCGTGTAGGGGTGGGGGTAGAGAGGGAGTTCGGGGAGTGAAGACTGGTGTGGAGAAGGCGGGGGGGGGGGGGGGGTTGAAGATGTATAAAACGACGAAAAGAGGGGTAAGATGGGAGGAAGTCAACCCAGCGTCTAAAGAGAGAAGTTGGTTGGGGGAAGTCAGATGGGAAGAAGGACGAAAGGTCGGTTGGGGGGTATATAGGGAGAGTGGGGTGTGGTGGGTTACGGCAAGGGGACAATGAGAGAGGCAAGGCTAAAGGGGAGAAGTGCAAGAGGTTTGAAAACTGTAGCGGCGGGATACTGTAGAAAAAGGGGAGACGTGCAGTGGGTTTATAAGGGTGGAAGGAGAAAAAGTAATGAGATTGGGAATATAGAGGGGGTCGCGGTGAAGGTGATAGCTGGGGTGGAAGGGAAGGGGATGACGTTGAGGATTGGAAGTATGGAGGCTTTCGAGAGTAAGGTCGTATAAGAAGTGACTCGTATGGAGGTTGGGGGATACAATGGTAGAATATGGAAGGTGCTGAGGTAGTGCTGTGTCGATGACTGATAGCGGTAGTAGATAGGACGGGTTCTAGGGGAGGTATAAGGGGGTGGGCGGTGGATATGGAGAGGTGAGTTTATGGATGAGAGTGGGGGCGGTAAAGGCGCGAGAGTGCAGGTGGGGTAGGTGAAAGGGAATTGTTGTCTGGGGGGAGGGGGGTGTGAGGAGAGGTGTGTGGAGGTGACAGTGTGGAGCGGGTGGGAGGGTGATTCGTGCGGGTGGGGATGGTCTGCTGGGGTGGGCTTAAGCAGTGAGATGATGGGGCGATGGGCGGGGTGGATGCGAGGCTTTAGGTACCTAAGTTCGTAGTCAGGTGAGCATACGGGAGGTAATTGTGCGGGGTTGTAAGGTGGGGTAGAGAAGAGAGGTTTGGTAGGATGGGTGGTAGGGCGGTGGGAGGGGAAGTGCGGGTAGCGGGGAAGGGGGGGCCGGATTTGTGATGGAGTATGTGGGGGAAGAGAGATCGGGAGCCTGGGGTATAGCGTGGATTGGATTTCTTGGGTTGTTGAATCCTTAGGTGGTGAGAGTTGGGCGTTGCAGGGTGAGAGACAGTGAAGGGAAGGTAGTTGGGTGGGTGTAAGAGAGTGGTCGTATATGAGGAGAAAGGGAAGGGAGTTAAGTAATTTTAGGGAGCAGGGGGGCAGTGGGAGGGGGTGGGGGGGGGTAGAGTGGGGTGATGCATAGGAAGAGGTGCCGGTGGAGAGGGGTGCAACTATGCATATAGTGGTATGAGTATGGATGAGAGAGGGGGGGTTAACGGAGGGGATGGAGCACTGAGGAGATTGGCGACGTAAGGGTCGCAGCGATGACTAGGGAAGGTAGAGAAAAGGTCGATGAAGATTCTAGGAGACGGTGTGTGTGGGGTAATATAGTATTTGTGAGGGTGGGTGATGAAGAGAGGGACGGGGGAAGTAGTGGGTGTGAAGGTAGTTGTACTCAGGGCTGGTAGAGGTCGATTGGGACCCCCGGCCTCGCTGACTGCCACAAATCAATCCGTCCGAGAAAAGGTTGTGAAAATGTACGATCGTCGATGGGCTATCCCTAATATCATGATGATATGCAGAATTATGATTGTGAGGAACCAGAAAGTATAGTTACGTGGAAAATATAATGGCTTTGCAATAACGATGCTGGTTCGGGTTACGCTAATGTAATATTACAATGTGCGTTTCATTGCGTACGTATTAGGCAACAAATACTGAAAAATAAAGCATCGAATGCATGGACTGGATGCTATCTGCGCGTATGGTGAACGTAAATATTGCAACATTCAAGCGGTTAGAAATCGTCGGAAAACGCTTCGAAGAACGACACACAAGATGTTTCGCGGAATTTGTTACGGCGCTAATGTCGACGTATTCCGACATCAATGATGTATTAGAACTCGAATTAAAGCAACGTAACATGTTGCCGAATGTCAAATGTAATTACAATGTAACTAAGCTGGAAAGCAGTAGTTTGTTAATATTACCTATACATTATACATTCGACATTAAAAGGAAAAAGGTGTCACTCTACAAAGTTTGATTAATGTAGAATTTTCTAAATGGGAAACGATAAACGGCAATTGTAACGAATGTAAGGGTACCGTGTTGAAAAAGAAAACCGTATCGAATCAACTTTATCCGTCGTAGTAATACAGCTCATATTTATATACTTTTGTAAACGGTGCGTGCTTCTAAAAAAAATTTATCAACAATTGGATTACCGCCGTGCCGACGAGTAATATCACGATTAATGAAAAAAAAGTACAAGTAATAAGCGCTATATTTCACGAAGGTGAAGAAATGAATCGTGGTCACTACACGTGTATGTGAGACTGACACAAATCGGAATGGTATTACTCTAATATATGGAAGTGTTCAAGAAAAAATGGCCCAAAGGAGCACAAGGGGCATACATATTGTTCTTAGAACAGATTATTAAATAAGGCGCTATCAAGGGGCTGCTGTATAAAGGACTAGACTGCCATACACGCTCCATTAAAACATCAACTGTTCTAGCGCTGTATAAAGTTTGCCGTTAAGCGCCAGACCAAATAAAATATCGGCTGCTCTGGCGCTTATAAAGCTCTGTAATCGCTGTCGTTAAAACCATTGTCAATAATTTGCTAATTTGACTAGGCTTCATGACATTTCCAAAGTCATCCAGAAAAACATTATCAGACCGAAATATGTTAGTCGTGTTAAAATCGTAGAGACGAAGAAAAATAGATGGTTTGCGTTCTCACGAGAATGGGCTATGGGAGGCTCATTCTTTATTTTCAATATTATAACAAGAATTAAATTCATTCTGCTTGGCAATTGAAATAATGTTGCAATGTATCGTTAAAGTTATTACAATTCTACAAACATTTACATATATGATTCAATAAAATATATATGTAATAATATAATATAAGTAGTCATTTTATAGATATGTACATATATACCATATATTTCAATTATTTGAACTGTAATGCAAATAAATTGTTATAGTATACAAAGTTATGTGATAAGAATCGAAAGTACCATATATTGGGGATACTTGATTACTAGAAAGAGGCTGCTCTATATATCTGTACTTTAAAAAGTAAGTGGATATCCTAAAAAAATCATAAAAATGAAAAGGTCAGGCCATGTTCAAAAGAAGGTACTTCCAACATTTAAAACGATCTAATAATAAATTATCACGAAAAGTAACTGATATGTTATTCAAGGTGCCAGTTCAAAGTGAACATACGTAAAGTTGTATATTATCTAAATTTAGTATAATATTACCATGAAAAGTAACTGTGATATTTATTCAAGGTGCAAGTTCACATTGAACTATACATACATATAAGTAAAACTGATTACAATTTAGTTCTAGAAAATAAGTGCGATATGTTATTCTTAGTGCACAAAATATAATAGTCGTTATAGAGATTTGATTTGAAATTCATACTAGCCCGTACAATGAAAAATAATTGCTCGTAATTCCAAGTACCAATTTGTTAATGACTCAGAAAAATAACATGGCGGCCTGCTCTCAAAAAACTTTCGATGGGTAGAATAAATAATTGAAATAAGAGTTGTGAAAATTGTATAAATTAAAAACCTCCAATCTTTCTTTAGTAAAATTTCGAATTTTCGTATCAACTTCCGATTTGTGTTATACCGTATTTTCAGGGAGTAAGTTATTGATCAGAAAACTTGCCTTGTTGCTCGAACGGGTGTATATTAAGTAAAATTATAAATGTACAGTTCTCAGGTCAACTCAATACAATAAAGTTATAGCCTTAAAAAGTTCACTGATATTTGTCGTAATATACAATAAAAATTACATATTAATTATTCAAGATACACGTGAGAAATAAATATCATTAAAATATACAAAAAAAATTTATCAATTTGACTCTGAAAAGTAAGTGACATGGTTCTCAAAGTGCAAGGTTTCATTTGACTTACAATTTTCTTCAGAAACACAGAAGAAAAAGGTATTAGTTTTGTATATTCACTTCGTTGTGTGTGTAGAGCTTTTAAAAGATACGTTGAATCCTTATTCTAATCTAATCTTCTTCTAATGTAATACTTTCGTATTTCAAATGTTGTAGTAATTATTCTGTAAGAGCTTCGACATTATTTCTAAATGGACATCGAGAACATCATAGTTTTTGAGAGCAGCCGCCATGTTATTTTTCTGAGTCATTAACAAATTGGTACTCTGGAATTACGAGCAATATTTTTTCATTGTACGGGCTAGTATGAATTTCAAATCAAATCTCATAAACGACTATTATATTTGTGCACTAAGAATAACATATCGCACTTATTTTCTAGAATCAAATTGTAAATCAGTTTACTTATATGTATGTATATTTAAATGTGAACTTGCACCTTGAATAAATATCACAGTTACTTTTCATGGTTAATATTATTACTAAATTTAGATAATATACACTTTACGTATGTTCACTTTGAACTGGCACCTTGAATAACATATCAGTTACTTTTCGTGATAATTTATTATTAGATCGTTTAAATTTTGAGTACCTTCTTTTTGAACATGGCCTGACCTTTTCAGTTTTTTTTATTTAAATTAGGTTAGATGTAATCCAAACTCCCCATTTTAATTTTGCGTCACTACCTTTAATCTTATTTGTATTTTTAATACCAATGAATAAATTTTTTATTACTACTTTGTAGAACAACCGAAATGCTTACATTTTTTTTGCGAAATTTTCTGTTTAAAAATTCTAATGTTCTCTATTTTGGGACTTTGGATTTCCCTCTACAAAAAAACAAGGGTTTATTTTAAAAAATGTTTATATTAATACTATTTAATTTTTAAAGTACTAAACTTACCTAAATTATTATCTTGGGGGGCACAAAGATCTGTTGCTGTTATGATTTTTGATTGGGGGTTACACTATTTTTTTTAAAAAATTTCGCAACTTTTATTTGGTTTAAAATGATCATCATTTATCCCTTACAAATTTTTAGAAAGTTTTTTTTTTTTCCCCCTTCCAAATTAATGTGCAGCTGAGAAAATCCTTTTTTTAAATCAATCTGTACTCTCTAAATTTTTCTCTCAATAATAGAAGAAGGGGTCTTAAAAATTTTTTTATTCATTTTTTTTAAAATTAAAAAAACATAAACTTGTATGTTGACAAGAGAACTGTTTTTGACCTTTGACACACAAAGGAAAAAGGTTATAAAAAAATATATAAATATATTATTAATAAAATTAATATAACCCAGTAAAACTCAGGGACATTTACGTAAAATTACAAAAAGTTTTTTTTTATATATTACAGATCATCATAAACGAAACGTGACGTTTTTTTGGGCAATAACGTAATAAATCTTAATTTTTTTACATAGAATTGTTTAAAATTTTAACGTTACTTTGTTAGTAACATTTATGTTTTTGGTGAATTAATATGTTTCCAAAAAGTTCGTAAAGCTCGTAATTTTGATGACATAATTGAAAAAGTTTTTTAAAATACGAACTTTTTAATTTTTTTGTGAATGTAAAGTGCTACCTAAAATTTTCGAAAATGCACGAAATTTTTGTTAATTGTAATTTTTTTAAATCGTAACATTTAGTTTTTGGTGAATGAAATGTCATTCTCTAAAGTTTCGAAAATTACGTAATTTAAATGACATAATTGAAACGTTATGTTAAAACAACATTTATGTTTCTTTGTAAAATGAAAAAGTGCAACTCAAAAAATTTCAAATTTTATCCGTAATTTAATGATATAATTGTAACGTTGTAAATAAAAAATTTAGTATTTTGGTAAAGAAAGTGTATACTTAAAAGTTTCATAAATACAACAAACTCTAATTACGTATAGTCGTTATGTTAAAAAACGTAAATTAGGTTTTTTAAAAATGTAAGGCAACCCCTAAAATTTCGTAAATGCTACGTATTTTAAGACTATTGTAAGTTAATAAAACGTAATTTTTTGATTTTGAAAAAAGGGTAAATGCACATACTCAAAATTTTTTTGTATATATACGAAATTTTAATGACATAATTGAAAAGTTTGTTAAATAATAAATTTTGTTTTTTGGTGAAGAAAATGTTATATCAAAAAATTTAAAAATACGACATAACTCTAATTCAAATTTGTAACGTTATGCAAATACGTAATTCTGTATTTTGGTAAATGTAAATGATATCTTAAAAATTTTTAAAGCTATACAACGTAACGAATAATTGTAACATTAGTTTAAAATGAAACATTGACTTTTTTTATCGACTTTAAATGAAATTATTCAGAAAAAACTTTAAAACCGATACTAACGAAATTTGGCGATATAAATTTAAATTAAAAAAAGTATGTAATTGTTGACATCTTTGACGTTCGAAAAAGGGATCTATATCAATGAAAAAAAGTATCGGCAATAATTTTTTAATTTTTCTTAATTTGTAAAATTATTTTCAATTTTTTAACGTCATTAAATATTTGTGAAAAAGGGGAATTTAAATTTTAAATTATATATATGTGTAATACTAATCAAAATTCGGTTCTTTTTTATAAAGTACTTAATAATGTTAAAAAAATTAAATGTCGGAAGTAAAATACACATCAAGAAAATTTAAAAAATGATTTAATAGATCGTTTTTCAAGATATTTTATTTCGAACGCTCAGACTCAAAAAAGTTACATATTTTTTTTTATTTATGGGAATCAAATTTTGTTTTTTTGCAACAATACCGTTTTTACGATATTACCCCATGGTGTAAACAAAAAAATGTTTTACTTATTTAAATAACTTTTACAATTATGTATTGAGTTCGTATAGTATTTTTAATTTTTTTAGAAGATACCATTCATTCACCAATATATATACGAAACATGACAAATTTTAAACAAACGTTAAATTATATCATAAATTACGTAGTATTTTCGAAACTTTGAGTTACCTTTATTCCACCAAATACAAAATTTAAAATCCAAAATAACGTAAAATTTTACATACAATTCTATGTAAAAATTATAGCTTTTTTACGTTTTTTTGACATAAACGAAAGTCTATTTTCTTTTGGGGAGATCTTAATTATCAATAAAAATTTGTTTATTAAAAAATGTTTTTTTTTTAAAATTATTTGTTTTTTTTTTTTTAAAAACGGTAATTAGCAAAATTAGATTTTTCGCATTATGCTTTTATAATTTTTATGTGAACCCCGGCCTTCTTAAGTTTCCCATGATTGGTTTAAGTTTTTCAAGTGCGAAACGAAAAAAGTTCCCGCGTTCGCGCTTTACTTTCATATGGCACATGTAGAATCGGTAGTCATACATCGAATGTCGTCCAAAAGAAGAACGGAAATTTTGGTAAGTAAAAGATAAGAAAAAATTTTAAATTTAAATACTAAAAACTGAAAATGATTGCGTATTTTAAAATTTTAATTCTAAAAAACTAAATTTTCTGTTAAAAACCAGACAACAGGGAAGAATCAGTGAAAGTTGTGGCTATAACAAAGGACATCCGGCCCCGGGACATGATAAAAAAACCTCGTGCCTCATTTTTTTATTTTTGTGGGGGTACAATTCTTTTTATTAATATCATAGTCCCATTTTTTTCGCATGATTTCTTCACAACAAATTGTAAAATGAGAAAAATAAAAATTATTCGCATGTTTTTTTTTCCAACATTAAAGGGTTTAAAATATTTCGAGTGTAAGATCGATTTTATTACCTCAAATAATTTGATTTTTTTATTATATTTGTTTGCAAAAAAACAATGACGGCTACCTTTTTCTTATTATATGTAAGGGAAAATTGACTAATGAAAAGAATTAAGTTTAAATAGTATATTGTTGAGAAAAATAATTTTTTGCTTTAAAAAAACTGTAATATTACATATTTTTTTTTGGAAAAATTTTCCATATGTTATACAATTTATTTTTGAATTTTCTCAAATGCTATTAAAAATAAAAGAAAATCTTTGTTTAATAAAAATTTTCTACACTGAGTTTTTTTTTTTAATTTGGGTTTTTATTTGTTTTGAATTAATTTTGTGCAAACCCAAATTTTTTTCAAGAAAAAATTTAAAATAAACATGATAGTTTTAACATTGAAACTT
Organism: Nylanderia fulva; assembly: GCF_048542155.1. Taxonomy (NCBI): domain Eukaryota; kingdom Metazoa; phylum Arthropoda; class Insecta; order Hymenoptera; family Formicidae; genus Nylanderia; species Nylanderia fulva. The sequence continues at coordinate 28,997 of NW_028190343.1, read as the reverse complement.
TGTAAAATAAATTGAGATCTTGAAAAGTTTTAATTTATATGTATAGCTTATACTGCTATAATAACATTTTTTTCAAGCTAATCTTCTTTAAAAGAATTACAATGTTAAACTTCATATTATTTCAATATTTTCTTGAATAAAATTTGGTTCGCAAAAAAATTAATTCAAAACCCCTAACACGAAAATTAAAAATTAAGACCGGTAAAAATTTTTATTAATTATAAGATTTTTTTTTACTTGGATCTATAAAAAATTTTAAATAAAAATTTTTTAACATAGGGAAAATTTTTGGGAAAAAATATTATATCTACTTTTTTCTAACAAGGGTTTTCCCGGTAACAAATTAGCTTTTTTATTTATTTTCTTTGAAAACCTTACAATCATTAAAAAATTAAAGACCAATATTTTCTATAATGTTTTTAAATTTCAAAAATTTATTTTTTTTAATAAATGGTTTTTTTTAGATTAAAAAAAAAAACTGTACATTCCCACTTTTTAAAATTCTTATTTTCAAAATATCTTTTTTTTACAGATAATTTTCCATATAAAATTTATGCTCGTGATGGGTATCAACGGCGTGCCCCGGGTTTCGTAAACACGATGCATAAAAAATACAGTTTTTGGTGAACACCCTATTTTACCACTTAAATTTTTTTTAAATTTTGGTGGTACGATTCATTTTTTTTTTAAACCCTTTTTTTCCATATCTTTCGCATCATTTTTTGCACAACATTATGAGAAAAACAAAATTTTATTTGCATTCCCTTTTTTTAATTATCAGGGTTTAAAAACATTTCCAGTTAAAAATTGGTCTTTTAGTACCGGCAAAATAGTTAAGTGAAAAATTTTTGGGTTTTTCCGTGAAATTCTAACGAAAAAAAAAAGTCGAATAAAAAAAAAAAATTTAATAAAAATCAAATAATTATCAGTACTTTTAAAAATTTCCCATTTTATATAAATAAATTTTAAAAGTTCTATATTATCGGATCTTTTAAATATCTAGTATTGTAAATAACTTTTTTGATTTGTGTATCTGTATCTGTATCTTTTAATTTTTTTACACGTACGTATCTTATCAAAACTTTTTAATGTATCTTACTCATCACTGAGTATATATATGTAATGAAATGTGTATATTTTATCAAATACCGGTTGGGAAGAACAGTTACGAAAGAAGTTCAGTTACAGTTACTTTTTTTTTGGTTTAAATGTAATTAAAAATTGTTATTTTCCCTCTGTACGAACTGTAACTTTTTTTTAATTTTTTTTGTAAATATAACTATTTTAACATTACTTTTTATTATTTTTTTTTAAACCTTTTGCTAAAAATACGTTTTTAAATTGGTAGCCGTTTATGTTAAATTAAATTTTGATAACAGTAGCATATAATAATAAATATAAATATAATAAATCTTCATATAAATTTAATTTTTTACCTAAAATTTTTTTTTTGTGACATAAAATACAACCATTTCAAAACGACCAACAACAAGATTTAAAAAAATTCTAAAAGTAATAAAATCGATTTGCTTGCGATTTTTCGATTTCCCTTTTGTAAGTTACCAATTAAATATTTTCTGTTGATTAAAGGTCATTCATACATTGATGGGAATCGAAATCCAAACAAAACGATAAAATTTTCATTTAAAATTTTTTTAAAAACTTGACTGTGTTTTTCAAAATATTAAGCTCCTATTTTAAAATAATGATAATTATTTTTAAAAAAATATTTAAGTAACGACTCGTTTCTTTTATAACTGTAACTGTAACGATTTTTTTTTAAAATTGATAACTTGAAACTTAATATTTCGTTTAATAGATAACTTAAATTTTAAATAGATTTTTTCAAAGAAATTTTCCCCCTGTAAAATACTATTATGAAATCTTTCCTATATAATTACATTATTAAAATTAATTCCATATAACCAGAAAAATTGCAACATAATTTAAAAAGTTCAGTGATGCAATTACAAATTAGTTTTTTATAAATATAATCTATAATTTTATATAATCATTTACAATTTAAATTTGCGTACAACATTTTAATTTTCTGCAATCTTTTTTTTGTTTATGGGGTATAAAAATCTAAATGGGCAGATTTCATATTTATTTTTAGTTTTATACAATTATATAATAAACAATTTATATATTGTTGTTTTAAAAATTTTTACCCAAATAAAAATGTATTTTAAAAATTATTTTTGATTTTAGTATTTTTTCAATTTCAGATTATTTCACTATTGTTTGCATTTAAATTTTTTTTGAAAAAGAAATACTTAGGGAAAGTGAAATTTCTTTTTTTTTTTTATTTTTCTATAGTTTTCCCTTTAAAAATTACGTAATTTTATTTTTATTATTGGTTATTTGTATGAAAGAAAAACCCGCAAAAAACCCCTTAAAAATATTTTATTTTTAAAATTTTTATTTTCCAAAAAGCTTTCCATATACAAACCACGTAAGGGGGGAATTAACAAAGCAAAAAGGGCCCCTATAGGCAATCCAAAAATCATCTTCGTACATATAATCGCAATTTACTTTTTTTGTTCTTTATAAGTTATTCATGCCAGTCAAAATTACGATAGACATTTTTTTTAAAGCCCAAGGCAGCGGCGACGTATTTTTTTTTTAAAAATTCAATAATATTTTCCAAATGAATTTGAATAATTTGGGAAATTTAAAAAAAAATAAAGGGGTCAAAAAGGACCAGAAATATGAACAATTCCCCCAAAAAAAAATGTATAAAAGGAAAAATTTTTTTTTATTCCATGTAAAGCTACCCCAAATACTGAAAAAAAAAATGATTTAATTTTCAAACATTTGAAATTTGGGATGAAAAATAGTTTTCATTCAGTATTTTTTAAGTATAATTTTCTAATAAACAGTAATTAACGCATCCGATTTGGGGTTTTAAACATGTCACATTCTGCCCCCTGTATTTTTTTTCTGAAATTCTAGTAAAAATTTCCCTAATCTTCCTCTTTATGCTCGAAATCTGTTCCAAAACCCAAACAGTAACATTTTTGAAAAGCACCCGGCAAATTTTTACATCAGTTTAGTGATAGTTTAAGAAAATCTTTCGTAACTTATTTTCAAAATAATTTTCCATCTCAAATAAAATTTAAGTGAATAAGTGGGTTTTCCTTTTAAAAAAATCTTTGGCAGCATTTTGGCCATTTAGGTATATATTGAGATTTTTCACGAAACCCTTTTAATTGGTGTTTACAGGTTTTTAAAGCCAAAAAGTTTTCAAACTTTTTAAATTTTTAAGGATGATTGTCTTTAAATTTTTGAACTGGTATTGTACGTATGGCAAAAAAATAAAGTAAAATTGAATGCTTTATTGCGATCTCCTGCAAAAAACATTTTCAAAGGGGAAATAGGGACATAATCGTATTTTGGATGGGGGTAATTGTATTTAAGAGGGGGATTAGTAAAAATCGAGTAACGTACCCAGAAATTAAAGCATATTAAAGGGCAATGAAACTTTAAATTAAAAAAAACAAGAAGAACACCAAAAAATGATTAAATCTTGAAGATTAAAAATTGGGAATTGGTTTCTAATTTCCTTTAATACAGTCTGTATATTAGGAAAAAAAAAATTTTTGCAGTTTTGGATTTAAAAGGGAACAAATGTTCGTATGGTTCAATCGAAACCTTGCTTCAACTTCTTATTATTGTCTCATTTTTACCCAAAAATTTCGAAACCAAAGGGAAAAGATGAGGCGTCGCTTTAAAAACCACCGAATTAAGACAATTATTTTTATTCTGGTCAGAATTTTTTTTAAAAAAATTCCCCGCGATAAAAATGTTTTATTTTTTGGTCTAAATATGCAATTTGAATTTTATGTGAAAAATATGCGTACAACTGCTTGATTATCACACAATTTACATTGTTTTTGTTGAAAATTATGGCAATTATTGGTTGTCAATAAATTTTCTAAACGTTCTAATTTAATTCATCTTGTTTTATTAAAAATTTGGGGGGTGAGATGAATTTTCGCGTTTTAAATTCCCAAAAAACATGCAAAAAAATTTAAAACAAGAAAGACTTTAAATCAACCATTTGAACTTAGCCTCGTTTTATGAAGAAGATAAATTTTGGGTTAAAAAAGTGAAAAATTTATCCAAAATTTAAAAATACGTATTATAAATGGCAGAAAGATAAAAAATCGGTTTAATGCAAAGGGGTTTCATTTAGACAAAAACTGCTGATAATTTTGTTCTTATTGAGGGACAACGGGTTTTGCTTACGAAAAATTTTTTTTAAAATAAAAAGATTTTGTTACTGCTAAAAAGTATTTGAATTTAAAATCATTTTTCCCATTCCTGGACTCTTCAATATCGTATTAAACAAATAACGAGTTACAATTGGTTAATTATATCCTTTTTTTGATTTTAATTAAAAAGCGTAAAAATTTCCTTTTTTGTGACGAAGAAGCTTTAGTAGCCTTTATCCCCCAACAAAAATGTTTAAAGGCGAGTACTTTTTTTATAAACTATAAATTTAAAAAAAATTTAATATTAAATACTTAAAAATTTTACTTTTTTTAAAAATTTTTTAATAAGGCGAAAAATTTCGCTGTCGTTTTTTTCCCAAACGATGGAAAAATGAAAGAATTGTTCAAATTCCATCTTTTATGCTTTCTTTCAATTTAAAAGAATTGGGGGCCCTTGGGTAAAAAAAGTAAATACCTTTTTTTTTAAAACAACTTCCACCGTTATTAAAGTCCAAAAGGGAATTATCCCATTTAAATTTTATGGATATTTGGTAAAATTTTTTTATTTTGAATTTTTTTAAGTTTTTTTTTTAAAATTTTTTTAAAAAAATGTAATTTCTAAAAACGATTTTGTCTCAATTTAGATTCATTAGAGGAAGCTAACAGAGAGAAAAGAACTATTCTTAAATTGGGAAACAATAAAATGAAATAAAGAAATCACACAAAAACAGTTGAAAAAAAACGTTTCCACAATGAGCTGAACTGATTTTGATGACCCCGTTTGTTTTTACCAAAACCCCAAATCTTCTGTAAATACAATGCCCCGCAATCATTACAAAAGTCAAACTTCGCAACTTTATTAATATCATTGTCAGCAATGTAGACCTGGAGATTCTTGAGGAACTTTAGTACACTAAAGTAATTTTTTTTTTAAAATTCTTTTAAATTTAATTTACTTATATTTTTTTCTAATAAAGTTTTTTTTATTCAGTTATTACAGTTTTATTGTTTATATGTGAATAATCTAATTTCTTTTAAAGTTAATTTTAGGTATACGGATGTCACCTTTTAATACAGATGGATTCGAAAAATGGAGGTATTTAATTTTTTTTTGTCTTTATCTTTTTGTCTTATAAAATACTTTTGTCCGTTTTCCCCCCCCGGTTTGATGATAAACCCGGGAAATTTTCGATCGTCAGGGTTTTCTTTAGGATTTCATCGGGTCTTCTATCGGGGCCCCCCCCCCAAAACCCCCCAAAAATTTACCCAAAAACAAAAAAAAGGGGTTTTTTTTTTTTTAAAAAAAAAAAAAGGGGCCGCTTCCAAAAAAACCATTTTTAAAAAACCCCCAAAAAAAAAAGAATCCCCCCCCCCCCCCCTTTTTCCCCCCCCCCCTTTGGGGCCCCAACCCCCCCCCCCCTTCAAAAAAAAAACCCCCCGCCCAAAAAAAACCCCCCCCCAAAACTTTTTTTCCCAATTGCCAAACGGGCAAACCCCCCCTTTTTTTTAAAAACCCCCCCCAACTTTAAAAAACAAAAAAACAAAAATTTTTCCCCCCTTTTCCCCCCTTTCCCAAACCCCCCCAAAAAAAATTTTTTTCCCCATCAGCAAAAATTTTTTTCCCCCCCCCCCCCCCCGGGGGATGCCCCCCCCCCCCCCCCCCCCTTTTTTTGGGCCCTCCCCCCCCACCCCGGCCCCCCCCCCGGGGATCCCCCGGGGTTTTTTTTTGGGCCCGGGGGCCCCCACACCCCCCCCCAGGTTTTGCACGTTTTAATAATTTTCCTATTTTTAGGGCCAATTTTTTAAAATTTAATTTTTGCTTTTTTTATTTTTCCGGGTTTCTTTTGGTGGGCGAATTTTTTTGGATAAAAAGGGGTTTTGGGGGGAGAACTTTTGGGGGCTGTCCGGGATCGTTCGGAGCCACGCCCCCCAAAAAAAAAACAAATTTTGGTGTTTGGGGAAAAAAAAAGGGGTCTTTGGTGCTTCCCGAGGATTATCTTCGCAAGTTCGTCACGAGCAATGATCACGAAGAACAACAGTCGACTCCACTTCGACGATTAAAAGCGGGAAAATTTCCCAGCGCGCTTTACGGAGGGGTTTGGGAAAAAATAAGAAATTTCGAAGGAACGCTCACAACAGCAGGGTCAAATTTTTTACGATGCTGCAACAAAGGGGGACAGGAATGCACCGATTACGGAAGACTCGTTCATCGGAAAATAACCACTAATCCCTTTACATAATGAATTTCCCAAACAAACCAAAAAATAGAAAAGTGAATTTAACCAAAGTGCAGAATAAGTAAAAAATAGAAATAATTTTTTTTATAAGGGAAAAATTTGGACAGAAAATTTTTCGATTTAAAATGTTCCGATGTTTCTTTTCTTTGTGAGAGATTTTTAAAAAAAATTGGCATTCGGGTGATTACCCTTTTTATAGTGAACTTGCATTAGAATCGAAACCCCGATAGGTTTTCTTGTTTTTAAAAAAATTTTGTATTCTTCATTTTTCTCCGTAAGATTTGTTTTTCGGAAAAAACTTTTTGGCAACAAAAGAAAAGGACCCATGAAGAGAGGGATAAAAGGGGTGAAAACTACCTCCAAAAAAGACGAAAACGGCCCCACCCCGTGGGTTTTTTGATCCGGTTTTTTTCCCCGGGGGTTTGGGAAATGCCGAGGCAAAGGTTGGGAGTCCTTAAAAAGGGGGTTGGGGCCAGGAATGTTACCCCTCTTTGCCCAAGAATTTTTGGATTTTAGGGAAATTTTTGGAATAAGAATCGATTGGACCCAAATGGTTGCAGTTCGTTTTACCTGGAAAAGCGTTTGGGGGGGAAATGGAGTCACATCGGGGGCTGTAAATTTGGGGAGGTTCCTGTAAGGAATTTTTCGGGGTCTGTCCCTATTGAATTTAATTGTCGGGACGACAATTTTGAAGAGGAGGGGGCAAGTGTTTTTTCCGTTGTCCCGCCCCTTTGACGATAACCCTGTATTTTACATCGTCAAATTTTTTATTAGGATTTCTATCAGGGGGTTCTATCAGGGCTTTTATCAGGACTTTTACGTCGCTAAAGTGTTTATGTCTTCGATGGTTTTTTTTTTGGTCTAGCGTCGTGCGGTGGGACGTATCCTCTGACAGCTGATCGGGGGATATTTGCATTAGTTAAAGCCCCAATTATTTGTATGCTACGGGTTTTTGGCTTCTAATTTAAATTTTTTGTTTTAACGCAGTGTATTCTTTCCGGGTGTGAGCGTTTGAGGCGCGCGACTTTCTTCGAAAATCAGAAGGGTTCGCAAACGAACTTTTTAAAAGTGTTTGCCCGTCCCCCGCCCGGTTTGATGAACATCCCTGTATTTACGATCGTCAGGTTTTCTATTAGGATCTTCTATCAGGGTTTCATCAATCTCTATCGTGCTAAAAAGGCTGTTTATGTTATGATTTTTTGTTTGGTCAGCTTCGTGGGTGGGGACGTACCTTAAAGCTGATCGGGCGGATTTTTTTGATTGGGTTTAATGCACGTAAATTATATTTTTCCCCTAGGGTTTTTTATTTGGTTCAAATTTTAAAAGTTTTTGCTTTATGCGGTGTATTTTTTTCCCGGCGTGTGAGCTTTTTGAGTGGGCGACTTTTTCTTCGAGATACAAAGGGTGGTCGCGGACGAAACAAACTTTATATCTTTTTTTTGGCACTTTTTTTTCAATACTATTTTTTTCAGGCATTTTAAAATATATATACAGCTAAACACATTAATTAGGAATAAACAAAATTTTATTTAAAAAATATGAAAAACAAAATAACAACATAAATAAAAGTCTGTCACGATACATCAAATTACATCAATTTTTTTCTTTTAAAAATTAATAAAATAACAGCTTTTAAAAAACCGTTTATCAAAAAAGTAGATAAAAAAAAATTTGTAAGTTTTAATTTTAGCTTATTTAAATAAAATTTCATCTAATAACAATAAAAAACGTATTATCGGTATTTTTTATTTTAAAGATCTGTTATACTCGCTAGGGGGAAGGTCCCCCAAAGGGAAAATTTAATTCGCAATACGAACTTTTTTTTCAATGAAGTTCCCAAAAATTCTTAAAAGGGTTTTTCAAAATCTTTTTTAAAATAGTAGTTAAGTAATTTAAAAAGGGGATACTATTTTAAAATATTTTTTATTTTATTTTTTAAAAATTTATAAAATAAAAATTTAAATTTTATGTTTTAATATTTCGCAAAAATTTGCCCAACATAAATTTCAAAAACAAAGAATTTTGAAAGGTCACAAAAAATGGTTTCGCCAAAGTGGGGCAGAGGTTTTGCAGAAAAAAGATTTCGAAGAAATAAATCCGAAACATTTAAATGTTTCAGCTTTTATTTTTCATTAAAATTTTTTTTTATAGTGGCAGAGTATTTAAATAACAAAAAATTTTTTTTTCCTAATTTTTTTATTAATTTAATACTTTAAATTTTTTGATTTTTGTGTTTTAAATTTATATAGTCGCACGTTTCTTTTTATTAGGTTCTTAATTATATTGTTACTCCGCACCCCCCCCGGTTTTTCGAAAAAATGTTCGCCGCACCAAAATCTCACAGCCGGAAAAGAATACACCACTATAAAGCAAAAAAAATTTAATATTTGAAGCCAATAACCTAGCGATACAAAAAATATTAGTGCTTATCCAATCAAAAAATTCCCCCCTAGCTGTCAGAGGATACTTCTCACCGCACGACAGCGACCAGAACAAAACGCATCGATAGACATAACAGCTTTTTAGCGACGATAAAGATCCCGAAAAAGACCCTGATAGAAACCCCGATAGAAGACCCGATAGAAGATCCTAATAGAAAAACCTGCGATCGATATACAGGGATTTCGTCAAATGGGGGGACAGGAATAAAACTTCCCCCTCCCCTTTTAAAAAATTTTCGTCCCCCACAATTAACAATAGGACAGATCCGAACAATTTCCCTTTCAGGCCCCGCCGAATTACGCCCTGTACCCATTTCTCCCCGAAATGCTGTTTCCCGGTCACGAAAGCACACCCTCTTTGGGGCCCTCGACTTCTTGATTTCCCGGGTTTTTCCCAAGTCCCAAAAATTCTTTTAGGCAAAAAGGGGAACTTCCGTGGACCCAACGCCCCTTTTTAAAAGGGCTCCTCAAGCCTCTGCCCGGCATTTGCCCAAAAACCCCCCGGAAAACCCGGA
>NW_028190343.1:0-19401 GCF_048542155.1 Nylanderia fulva | reverse complement strand
TTTCTGAAAAACAAATCTTACGGCAAAAAAAATTGAAGAATACACAATTTTATTAAAAGTACAAGTAACCTATCGTGGGTTCCGATTCTAATGCAAGTTTTAACTATAAAAAGGAGCTAATCTATCCGAATGCACAATTTTACATTTGTGCTTATTTGACCTTTATGATTCCAAAAACCACATCGCTAAGCTTTTTGATTATTTTATTAGGCCCCTCCCAATTACTTTGTAATTTAGGAGATTTGCCTTTTACTCTATGAGGATTATAAAACCATACTTCTTGACCAATATTAAAATTAATCTTCCTAGCTCTACGATACGATCATGTCGTATTTTAGAACGAAGAGATTGAAGATTCAAACGCTGACTAGCACTTCTGTGAATATTGTCCAACTTTTCCCTCAATCTGTGTACATATTCTTCGGAAGAATTATTTTTTTTATCTACTGGAGGACTCCCTCGTAATAAATCTAAAGGTAGTCTTAAGTCTCGTGCGAAATACAATTCAGCAGGGGAAACACCCGTAGCTTCATGTTTCGAAGAACGATATGCCAACAAGTACATATGAATCCAGTCATCCCAATCCTTCTGATCTTCTGAAACAAATTTAGCCAAGTAATTAAGAATTGTTTGGTGATGACGTTCTACCTGCCCATCTGACTGAGGATGTAGAGCAGTAGTCTTTGTCTTCCTAATCCCTAAAAGATGTGTTACTTCTTGAAAAATTTTAGATTCAAAATTTTTACTTTGATCGGTATGCACTTCCAACGGAACTCCATGTCGAGAAACAAATTGTTTCACGAAAACATCAGCTACCTAAAGCAAATGCCTCTATCCACTTGGTAAAACAATCAATAATTACTAACAAATATCGATTTCCAGCTGTGGTAGTCGGAAGAGGGCCAAGTATATCCATTTGTACCCTCTCAAATGGAAATCCAGCATCAAATACTTGAAGAGGTGACTTCCCTTTTCCTGATGGACCTCTCCTTACTACACAAACCTTACAGGAACGGCACCAATCCTCCACATCATTCTTACATGTAGCCCAATAAAAACGCTTTTGGATCTTCTCTAACGTCTTATTTACACCAAAATGGCCACCAGACGCAGAATCATGAGCCTCCTCCAAAACTTGATTGATGAAGTTCTTAGGAACAATAATCTGGAAAATTTCTGATTTAAGGTTAGGGGATTCCCATCTTTTATATAAAATTCCATCTCTAATAACCAAAGCATCCCAGTAGGACCAATAAACTTTCGCAGAAATATCTCTATTAATTTCTTGTAAATCAGGACGTCTATTAATTTCTTTCCTTAAAATAATAGGATCTTCTAATTGTTTATTCCGCCATTTCTCTGAACTATTTTCTCCAAGAATAATTCTAGCAACAGAATTTTCTTTCAATTCTACTTTGGCACAATAAACACAACCGAGTTCTGAACAAGGGCGTCTTGACAAACCATCAGCATTCTGATGCAGTCGTCCTTTTCGATGAAATATTTCGAATTTGTACTGTTGCAATCTCTCTAGCCATCGAGCTAATTGTCCTTCTAAATCTTTGAATGACAAAAGCCATCTCAAAGGAATATGATCCGTTCGAATTTGGAATTTCCTTCCATATAGATAATAATGAAAAGACTTCATTGATGCCACAATTGCTAATAATTCTCTTCGTGTAATGCAATAATTCCTTTCTGCTTTATTCAAGACTCGACTGAAATAAGCGATGACTTTTTCTGAACCATTCTGAACTTGCGATAATACCGCTCCTATCCCATGATTCGAAGCATCCGTATCCAAAATGAATTGTCCTAAAATTGGCGAAGAAACTAATCTCTCTTTCAATTCATTGAATGCCTCTTCACAAGATGAATTCCATTCAAATTTCACTTGATTTTCTGTAAGAACGAATAACGATTTAGCTATCAAAGAGAAGCCTTTAATAAATTTTCTATAATAGGAACAAAATCCTAAAAAACTTCGAATTTGTTTCCTATTCTGAGGAACAGGCCAATTTCTGACGGCAGAAATCTTCTCAGGATCCGTCGTAATTCCATGTTCAGAGATAACATGACCAAGATATTTTACTTCTCTTCCAAAAAGCGAACACTTCTTAGGGTTCAATTTCAAATTTGCTGAGCGAAAGCGAAGAAAGACTTTCCTCAAATTTTCCATCATCCCCTCGAATGTTTCACTGAAAACAATCACATCGTCAAGATAAACTAAACAGATCTTCGATAAAACATCTTGAAGAACTTTCTCCATCAACCGTTCAAAAGTAGCGGGGGCATTGCAAAGTCCAAATGGCATGATTGCCACAATCCATTTCCCACAGAGAAAGCCGTCTTCTCCTTGTCTTTGGAGTCCAGCTTTACTTGCCAATACCCGCTCTTCAGATCCAGAGTAGAGAACCAAGAATTTCCTGAAAGTTGATCCAAAATATCTTCAATTCGAGGCAATGGATATGAATCTTTCACCGTAACAGAATTCAGCTTTCTATAGTCGACGCAAAATCTTAATGATCCATCTTTTTTCTTTACCATTACGACAGGAGAGACCCACGGACTTTTAGATTCTTCAATAACTCCCTGAGACTTCATTTCTTTAATGATTTTATTGACTTCCTCTCTTAAATGAATCGGAACTCTACGTGGAGCTTGTTTAATCGGCCTAGAATCCGTAACCTTAATATCGTGAACAAAGTGATAAATATAAGGCCAACTTATCGAGCTGAATATTCGAGATGTTCAGTCAACTACCATTTATTACATGTATAAATTATAAAACTACAGTCATTATATTATATTAAAACTAACGCAAATTAACGCAAATTACAATCATTCTATAAACGTTTCGACCGCACGCGGTCTTCTTCAGTATAATTATTGAAAAATAAATTCTTACAATTCACATGATATCGAAATTTAATTATAGTTATTCAGAATCGAGAGTTTTTGAGCAATTAACGCGTGTTTCAATCCGTCCTGTCCAACAATGTTCGCCTCGATATGATCTCTGATTTTGTTCAGATCTCGGATGATTTCATCGTTAATATGCGAGAAATTAACCCGTACCGTAGGCGCTGCGATTAATAAGAAATTACCGATCAACGTATGTCCAAATTATAATATATATCCCCTACAATTGGTAGTATGCTTACCTATCATCGTTCTTCTTGACAATTTTGCTACTTATTAACAGTTATTAAGGATGACACTTAACAACAACAATACAGAAAGACAGCTCATTTTAAACTCTACTTGATCGGAGAGCGTGCGTGTTTATATATGATCTAATATCTATGTTTTACTCGTTAATGTCCTATTTGTCCTATTATTATTTATTGTTCGCTAATATATCCAAAATATCGGACAAAGGTAATGCTACGGTTGCGATGGATAGATCTTATTATATTAACAAAATGAAAAACGTTTTAAAAGATGTCAACACTTACACTATTGTCAAAAAAAATCCGTGCAAAAAAATAGAGAACGATTTGAATGGTTTGTTGAAGAGATGGCTTAAGGAAGATTATATTTCAAAAAACGAATATTATAAATTACGTTGTAGTGATTCTCTCCTTCCAAAAGCGTATGGATTACCTAAAATCCATAAGGAAAACTATCCGGTTAGAATCATAGTTTCATCGGTTGATACGGCTCTATACTCGCTGGCTTCGTTTTTACAAAACACCTTACGAACTAGCCTACCCAAAGCGAAAAGTCATATTAATAATAGTTTTGATTTGTACAGCATATTGTCTGGTAAAAAGATTGATGAGAATGATAGGATGTTTTCCTTGGATGTGGTGTCTTTGTTTACGAACGTTCCTCTGGATCTTGCGATTGACGGTATTAACGATAGATGGGATCACATTGGAATAAATACTAAAATACCGAAAAACGAATTTTTGGGGGGTATAAAATTCATATTGACTTCTACATATTTTACATTTGATGACATAATTTATAAACAGACGTTTGGGACCCCTATGGGGTCACCGTTATCACCAATTATTGCAGACCTGGTTATGCAAGATCTTGAGGATACAGTTCTCAAAGCGTTGAATTTGGAATGTTTGTTTTATTTTCGTTATGTGGATGACATAATAGTGGCCACCTCTATGACTAATATGACTCAGATTGTGAATAATTTTAACAACTATCATGAAAGACTTAAATTCACGGTCGAACAAGAGGTTAATCATAGCTTGAATTTCTTAGATTTATCACTTAAAATTATTAATAACAAAATATATATAGACTGGTATCAAAAAGAAACCTTCTCAGGAAGGACGTTATCATTTTATTCAAACCACCCATTATGCCACAAAATTGGAATAATATATAACCTTGTAGACAGATGTCTATTGCTATCACATCCACTATTTTTTAATAAAAATTTGGAGTTAATTATTAATATACTCAGAAGCAATGGTTACCCTCTTGATCTGATTTTTAACAAAATTAATCATCGGATAGAACACATCATATCTAAGGGGAGCATTTTAGAGAGACAGGCCAACATAGAAAGAACAAAAAGTATAAGAAATGACTCGGTTAATAAAAAATTCTTTGTCATTCCGTATATAGATAGGGTCTCAGAAATGATTGTTTCCTCGGTGAAAAATAATAATTGTATGGTAGGGTATAGATGTCTCAACAAACTGGATAATATTATTAAAGCACAGAAAGATAAAACTAAACATCCATGCAATTCGAATGTGGTTTATAAGATCAGTTGCAATAATTGTAATGCATCTTATGTAGGCCAAACAAAGAGGCAATTGCAGACGCGAATAAAAGAACATAAAAATAATATTAGGTTGGACTCAACGAAACATTCAGTAATTTCTGAACACATAATAAATGAACATCATACTTTTAATTGGGACAATGTTAAGATCATGGACAACGAAAATAATTATTATAAAAGACTCATTTCTGAGATGCTACATATCAAGGAACAAAAAAATGGACTAAATTTAAACAAAGATACTGAGTTACTTAGCGAGTCGTATTTTGATATTTTGGATATATTAGCGAACAATAAATAATAATAGGACAAATAGGACATTAACGAGTAAAACATAGATATTAGATCATATATAAACACGCACGCTCTCCGATCAAGTAGAGTTTAAAATGAGCTGTCTTTCTGTATTGTTGTTGTTAAGTGTCATCCTTAATAACTGTTAATAAGTAGCAAAATTGTCAAGAAGAACGATGATAGGTAAGCATACTACCAATTGTAGGGGATATATATTATAATTTGGACATACGTTGATCGGTAATTTCTTATTAATCGCAGCGCCTACGGTACGGGTTAATTTCTCGCATATTAACGATGAAATCATCCGAGATCTGAACAAAATCAGAGATCATATCGAGGCGAACATTGTTGGACAGGACGGATTGAAACACGCGTTAATTGCTCAAAAACTCTCGATTCTGAATAACTATAATTAAATTTCGATATCATGTGAATTGTAAGAATTTATTTTTCAATAATTATACTGAAGAAGACCGCGTGCGGTCGAAACGTTTATAGAATGATTGTAATTTGCGTTAATTTGCGTTAGTTTTAATATAATATAATGACTGTAGTTTTATAATTTATACATATAATAAATGGTAGTTGACTGAACATCTCGAATATTCAGCTCGATAAGTTGGCCTTATATTTATCACTTTGTTTTCAATACACGAGCGACAATTTATATTAATTTATTCTTAATATCGTGTTTTAAAATCCCACAGTTCCCTGCAATCAAATCCTGAGAAAATACATCCCGAAATTCTAATAAGAAATTGGCAAAAATATCTTTTTGAGAGGAATTTAAATTTTTAGAATTTTCCCCGAAAAATGTCTCAAGAAAATCAGGGACTTTCTCTTTAATAATTCGAAAACAAGAAAATTCATTTCTATTATTCTCTTCAATATTTCCAAATTGGGATTCAAAAACTTTTTCTAGATTTATTTTTTCAAGAAAATCTATCTTAAGAATGCAATCATCAGAAATGTTAGCAACAATTATAGGAATCTCTACTTCATGCTTTCCTAATTCAATCAAAACGTTAACTTTATATTTAACTTCAATTAATTCCCCTGTAGGATATTTAAGATAACAATTGTTTATTTTCAAATATTCTTTCGATTCTTTCAAAAATCTCTCAATAAGAATAGAAACATCGGAACCCGTATCTATTTTAAATCCACAAATCTTTCCGTCCAAATTTCCTTTATAATAAAAATTATTTCTAGCTCTACTTATTCTAGCACATTGTAAAACATTTGGGGCTATCACGCAATTAGCCGAACCTGCCCCGCGAAGTTCGACTAAACTTTGTTTTCCGTAAATGACGGACATTCAGAACGGAAGTGCCCCTCAGCGCCGCAATGCCAACATTCCTTTTTCGCCTTCGAACCGTTCCTTTGAAAATATTTATTATTATACGACTTCTTTTTCTCGTTATGTTTCTCTTTTGTCTCTTCGTTTTTCTCTTTGTTCTCAAATTTATTAAATTTATTAAATTTATTATATTTATTATATTTGTTATATTTTTCAAAATTTTGGTTTGGGAAATTTTTATTTTTTTGAAAACTATTTTCTTGAATAACTTTTACTGCCATTGCTCTCTCTAAGGCAGATTTTAATGAAATAACGCTTTCTAATTGAAGAGTTCTTTTCAAAAAGCCGTCGGATATTGTAGTAATAAATTGTGCGCAAGCAATTTTATCTCTAACTTCGTGAGAACACTCAGGATAGGCTAATCGCGACAATCTGTCTAAATCTGCGCCAAGAGAAGCCAAATCTTCCGAACTCTTTTGTCTACGATTCGTAAATTGCGCGTAATAAGACTGAGCCGAATGCCCTTCACCGAAACGTAATTCTAATTTTGACTTTAAATCCGCGAACTCTAAATTTTCAATCTCCGAAATTCCATCCAAAACGGTCCGCGCTTTTCCTCTTAAACAAGCGGCAAAAGCCAAGGTCTTTTGAAACGAATTCCAACCATTAGCTTGCGCTATAAAATCGAACTGGGCAATAAATTCGCGCAAGGGTACACTCCCGTCAAAATTCACGGGTTTGAGCTTATATCCGAGCTCAAAATTATTGTGTAAAACATTGTTCGATTCGCTATTTCTACGTGTGGTGTTGTTCGGAATTCTATTATGTATGTGACTTAGCTGGTTATTTTCCGATGAGACGAGTCTTTCCTGTAATCGGTGCAGTTCCTCGTCCCGTTGTTGCAGCATCGTCAAAAATTGAGCCTGCTGTTGTGAGCGTTCTTCTCGCAATTCTCTAATTTGTTCCAACGCCTCTTGTAAAGCGTCTACGCGCTCGGAAGTTTCCTCGCTGTTAATCGCTCAAAGTGGAGTCGACTGTTGTTCTTCGCCGATCATTGCTCGTGACGAAGCTTGCGAACGAGTAATCCTCGGAGAATGCACCAAAGATATCGTAACCTTTTCACCGCACACACACACAAAATATTTGTCTTTTTCACTACGGCTCGTGGCTCGTGTTACGTCCGAACTATCCCGGACGAGCCCCCAAAATGTTACGTCCGCGACCACCCTTCGGATTATCTCAAAGAAATGTCGCGCGCACTCAAACTCTCACACGCCGGAAATGAATACACTCGCGTAGTAAAGCAATAAACTTTAATATTAGAAGCCAATAAACCGTAACGATACAATATAATATTACGTGCATTGATCTTAATGCAAATATATCCGCCGATCAGCTGTCAGAGGATACGTCCTCACCGCACGACAGCTAGACCAGGAGAAAACGCATCGATTGACATAAACAGCTTCTTAGCGACGATAGAAGATCCTGATAGAAGACCCTGATAGAAGACCCTGATAGAAGACCTTGATAGAAGATCCTAATAGAAAATCCTGACGATCGTATAATACAGGGACATATCGTCAAACGGGCGGGACACGGACATAACAATATATATATATATATATATATTCAGCATTGCCGACAGCACCAGGTTGATATCCCCGCACAGGGCCCAGGACTTATAATTTTGCAATTTTTTTGAATAAAATAATTTATTCATGAAACTAATAAGATTATAACAAGAATATAATAAGAATATTTTTAAATTGATCAATGTATTTGTTTAATTTATCATCATCAAAGAGGAAAGAAGGAAAATTTCCGATTACGCTTATTTGTCAATCATAATTGAAAATATTCGAAACATCATATGATTTTGTTTTGTAATTGTCAATCTAATCTTTGATTGAATTTGCTCGATAAGAAAATTAGTTATATTTCACAATTTTACATTATAAATGTTGATAAAAATTCAAGTTGTGAACTTTGACTTTGGAATCGAGCAAATTCAATCAAAGATAGTATCGACAATTTATCATTTGATCGAATATCTGATTGATAAGAAATAAACATAATCGGAGATTTTTCTTTTCTTCTCCTTTGATGACGCGATAAATTGAACCAATATATTGATCAACTTAAAAAAATTATTTATATATATTCTTATTAGTTTGATGAATAATTATTTTATTCATAAAATAAATTGAAAAAATAAAATGTTGGGTTTTTTTGTGCGTGGATATATATATCATTTTTATCTTTATATATATATATATATAATTTTTTGCACAATTGTAAATATAGATTTTCAAATGTGCCCACACTGCCCGTAGCACTAGAATGATATCCACACACAAAAAACCCAAGATTTTATTTTTGCAATTTATTTTATGAATAAAATAATTATTCATCAAACTAATAAGAATATATAATAATTTTTTTAAATTGATCAATATATTGGTTCAATTTATTGCGTCATCAAAAGGGAGGGAAAGGAAAATATCCGATTATGTTTAAATTTCTTATCAATCAGATATTCGATCAAATGATAAATTGTCGATACTATCTTCGATTGAATTTGCTCGATTCCGAAGTCAAAGTTCACAACTTGAATTTTTATCAACATTTATAATGTAAAATTGTGAAATATAACTAATTTTCTTATCAAGCAAATTCAATCAAAGATTAGATTGACAATTACAAAACAAAATCATATGATTTTTCGGCAATGCTGACTATATATATCCTGGTGCTGTCGGCAGTGCGGGCACGTATCCTGGTGCTGCGGGGGTACAGGGGGGGGGGACATTTATCGCCATCCTCGCGTCTGCTGGCAACGACGGCCATCGCATCATGCGAAAAAAGGCAGTATGTCCTACGCGGACTTGAACTCGAGTTCGCACGGTGATAATCCCACGCTCTAAATTGGCGCCACAGGATTCTGATATCAATATGGATTTTCATGAGATATTTGAATTAAAGAGAAATGTTTTAGTAAAAATAGTATTCATCCACTTATTTCAAAAAGATTTAAATAAAAAACAAAACTTTTATCTTTTTGAAATAAGTGGATGGTTTATATATTTGTTCTATGTAACGAAACGTAAAACAATTTGTAGTGTTATTGGCGTTATATACGTTTTATGATATCAATATGGATTTTTATATTTGAATTAAAAAGAAATAATTTTTTAGAAAAAATTTGTCTACTTATTTCAAAAAGAATACAAAATAAAACAACTTTTATCTTTTTGAAATAAGTGGATGAATAATATTTTTTCTAAAAAATTTTTTTTAATTCAAATAGCTCATAAAACCCCATATTGATATCATAAATCGTATATAGCACCAATAATACTACAAATCATTTCACGTTTCTTTACATAGAAAAATAAAAAAACCACCCAATAAACACTGTTCTGTAACTTTTACAGATCATATACAAAACGGTTGTTCTCTGTTCTGGTAACCGTTATGTCAACTATTAAGTAACGTTTAGATGGAAATATCAGCAACATTATGCCTGTATATGATATGTAAGTAGATACATAAAATTTAAACGTAATAGATACATAAAATTTAGACATAAAATTACGTAACTATTACAGAACCTATCAAATATTATTTGTAACATTTACATAACATTTACAGAACAGATATTCTCTGTTCTGGTAACCATTATGTAATTTATAAGTAATGTTTAGGTCAAATTGTCACGTATTATATATACAGCAACATTATGTTATATATATGTAACAAAATGACGTAACAAATATTTAAACAAGAAATTACAAAACTATAACAGAACAATCTTTCTTTAGTCTAATCATCGATAAATGTATATATTATAATATACATATATATATATATATATGCATCAATGATTAAAATAAAGAGACTATTCTGCTATAGTTATATAATTATTTATTTAAATTTTAAATATTTGTTACGTCATTTTGTTACATATTATATACAGGATAATGTTGCTATATAATACGTGATTTTGCCTTAAACATACATATCATATCTATATCAATAATCTTTTTAAGTTTAATAAAGAATACAATTAGATATTTAAAGTCAAGGCTCGTGTAATATTATAAAATTAAGATTTAGAAAGACAGGGCCAACTATAACGAGCATATTAAATTAGTGAGAGATGTAATGTCAACACATAATTACTTTATTTCTTAGTAAATACAATGATAATAATAAAAAATAAACGTTTCGGCTGTTACCTCAGCCTTCTTCAGTAAATATAAAAAACAATAAAAAATTCTTTTAAATAAAATTATGACATATTACGCATTAGAGTCTATTTTTTAATGAACCTTTGGTTTGATGAGTCATTAAATTTATATTGGGTTACGCTTATATCATTTATTAAAATAGATATTGTTTCTAATCGGCTAACCATTTTTTAACTGAGATGGTAAACTTTTTAATTATGTCAAAAAACATGCAAACGAGCTCACTGTTGTTAGTAGAACAAGTTGATAGTCCATTCCACGTCATCAATCCTTTTGAACATTATTAGTTGAAAATATCGTCAGAACCGCTTAATATGAGAATTGAAACAATTAGATGTTATCCAGCATCAAAACGTTAGTCCCCATCATCAAGCATATTTCCAAGTAAGTTCATCATTGTAGTGTATTTCACCGTGTTTGTCTAAGTATAATTTTATTTTTTTGGTATATTAATTTATATTAATAAGTTATTTTTTATATGAAAGATCTTGATTATGATTATAATTGCTTACTTAAAATTGATGAGTAGTCAAGATTCCGCCAAGTCAATGTGTTCATTATACAGAGTCACAATATGATGTGTCGAATTCAAACCGTGACTCCTATTATTATTACTATTTATTTATAAGACAATTCTTCTAGAATGTCAAAATATGACTCGTCAAGCATATCGGTATCTTTTTTTAAGTTTAGACCGTTTTTTTGTTCCTTTATATGAATCATTTCAGAAACATTTCTCTTCTGAAAATTAGATTCGGAATCTAAAATTTTTATGTCTTCCCAATTAAATGAGTGTTGGTAATTAAGAATATGTTCTGAGATGACCGAGTGCTTTGACGAATCTAACTTTATATTATTTACATGTTCTTTAACTCTCGTTTTAAGTTGTCTTTTGGTTTGGCCAACATATGTCGTATCGCAATCGTGACATGAGATCTTATAAATAACATTGGAATTAGTTGAAAATTGATTTTTATCTTTATGAACCTTGATAAATCGATTGAGTTTATTAAGACAACGATAACCTATGGTCATTTCTGTTTTTTTGATAGATGATGCGATTTTGTCAGAAATGCTATTCACATAAGGAATAACAAAGAAATTCTTTTTTTCATTATCTCCAGCTATTTTAGGAACCTTAGTAATATTATTATCATTAGTCAAGATATTTAGTTAGGAAGTAATAAGATACTTAATTCTTTGATTAATAGTGGAGAAAATAAATTCTAAAGGGTAACCGTTGTTACGTAAAATAGTTATGATTGAATTTATATTCTTCTTATGAAATTCTGGATGTGAAAGAAGAAGAGCTCTATCTACTAAGTTATAAACAATGCCTTTTTTTGGCAGAAAGGATGGTTAGAGTAATCTTTTTAAGAATCAATAGTTTCATCAACTTTTAGTAAATAAAAATTAATTTTAACAGCGTAAAATTATTGATTGGATGAAGTTATTAATGAGTTGTTTTTAATTGATTAAATTAAAAGAATTAATCTATATTATTAAGATATTTTTTAAAAATCGTGTATATATATATAAATAAAACAATATAATATTGGTTTTTTGAACAATTCTTTATTTTTATAAATTGTTGAAAAATGAATTTTTCAACAAACATTACTATATTAACATTTATAAAACTGTTTTTTTTTCAATTTGCAATCATAATGATAAATTATAATATAATTTAAATTATATTACAGATTTTTTTTAACAGAAAACTTTTAATATATTTATAGCTGTAAATAATAAACAGCTGCTAAATAACTGATAATAATGAACAAGCAGAAAATTGCACTTATATTTTAATACACTTCGCAACAAAATTAGGGTCACAAAATTAGAAAGAATCAAATTCAAATTCATGTATGTTTGCAAAAAATGATCGTAGAGCAGTATATCAAAAAGCATTTTCAAGTATGAGACTCCAACTTTCTAATGCTCGAATGGAGATTTCCCTACAAAGATTTACTACAAGATTTATTGCAAACGGCGCTATTCTACAATGAAAGCCTTACAAAATTGTAGAAAAAACTTTAACTTTGGCGTGCACGAGGAGAAAAATAATTTATTTTCTATCAATTTTATTAATTGTATTAAAATATAGCATTTTCCTTTTAAAATGCGTTTTTAAATATTACATTATGTGGATTGTGTTTCTCTGAGTTATGATATTTTGAAATAAATAGGCTATTTCAGGCTTATTTTCTAAAAAAAAACCCTCGTATTTGTTGTCGATATTGGTATTACCCACAGGAAGATTACAAGGTTGGACTTACACTTCGTGTGTATGTGTGCGCAAGTGTGTGTGTGTGTATGTGTGTGAGATGTATGTATGTGTGTGAGGGGAAGGGTACGTGTGGTGGTCGGAGGACATCGCCGAGCTAAGGTGGTCCACCGACCACGCAAGGAGGGAGATAAAAAGGAGGAAGAAGCACGCGCTACTGGACCCAGAAGGATTGGAGGACGCGTGGGACGCCTATAAACATAGAAGAGACGACCTACGCGCTTCCATCCAACAGGCAAAGGCGAGGGCCTGGGAGGAACTGATCTCCTCCCTAGACGACGACCCGTGGGGCCGTCCCTATAAAATAGTTCTCAATAAATTGAGAGGAGGGACGGCACCACTAACGGAGTCGTTGGACCCCCATCTCGTAAAAAATATCATAGAGGTCCTGTTCCCCCGGGCGTCGGGCACACAAAGCCCGATACAGGCCGGGGAGCAGGACTGGGACGAAACAGAGATGGGGGTCACGGGAGGGGAAATCCGGGATGCCGTCAAGAGGATCAAGAAGGGAAAAGCCCCTGGACCTGACGGCATCCACGGAAAAATCTGGGCCCTCGCCTCCAAGGAACTGGTCGAGCCCATGAGGCGCCTGTACAACGGGTGCCTCAGGGAGGGCTCCTTCCCCCGCAAGTGGAAAAGGGCATCCATAGTCCTAATCCCTAAGGAAGGAAAACCTAGGGATTCGCCCTTGGCGTACAGGCCGATATGCCTGTTGGACGAGGCGGAAAAGATTCTGGAAAGAATCATCGCTGCCCGCCTCGTCCATCACCTGTCCTGGGATGGTCCGAACCTAGACGACAGACAGTACGGCTTTCGGGCCGGGCGGTCAACCGTTGACGCAATCTTGCGTGTCCGCTCGGTCTCGGAGGCCGTCGTGAAAGAAGGCGGGGTGTTGCTGGCAGTCTCGTTAGACATTTCAAATGCCTTCAACACCCTGCCTTGGCACCGGGTGGGGGATGCCCTGAAATATTACAGGGTACTCCCCTACCTGATGTCAGTCGTGTCGGACTACTTCCGGGACAGAAGTCTGGTCTATGTAGACCAGAACGCCGAGGAGCGCAGGGTCGAGGTGTCGTGCGGGGTTCCGCAGGGGTCAGTTTTGGGCCCCCTTATGTGGAACCTCGCCTACGACGTGACCCTGAGGACTGCCCTTCTCTTTGGCTGTGACGTCATCTGCTATGCAGATGACACGCTAATCATGGCCGGGGGGGACACTTGGGGGGAAGCAGTGGCGCGTGTGAATATTGCGGTGGCGCGTGTCATGCGCACTATAGAAGGAATTGGGCTGAAGGTGGCGCCCCAAAAAACAGAGGCCGTCTTCTTCCATGACGGCTCTCATGGGGCGCCTCCTAAAGCCCAGATAATGGTGGGAAACACCCCAATAAAGGTGGGGACCCAAATTAAATACCTGGGTCTCCACCTGGATGGCAAGTGGGCCTTCGGCGAGCACTTCCGCCAACTGACCCCGAGGGTAAACAAGGCAGCGATGGCACTATGCCGCCTGCTGCCAAGCCTCGGGGGAACTGACGGAAGGGTTCGCCGACTTTACGCCGGAACCATACATTCTATGGTGATGTACGGAGTCCCCGTATGGGCAGAAAAGGTAGAGGCCACCCGCAAACTCAGAGATGCGTTGCATCAGCTGCAAAGGCGGGTGGCCAACCGTATATGCCGGGGGTTCCGTACGGTAAGCTGGGCGGCCGTGGGGGTACTCTCAGGAATACCCCCTATAGAGTTATTAGCCCGCATGTACGCCGAAGTATACAGGCGTACACGCGGGCTACAGAGGCAGGGAACGGCCGTCACAGCAGGTGTCCGGCGTACATTGAGGACCCACACCCGACGGCAATTGATAGAAAGCTGGTCCGGCATGCTGCAAAACCCGCAGCTGCCGGGGCAGTGGACCGTCGGGGCCATCCGGCCCTGCCTGGAACAATGGCTAGGCAGGGCCAAGGGGGGTGTTTCTTACCGAATGACGCAGGTACTCACCGGGCACGGATGCTTCGGTGAGTATCTGTGTCGTATTAAGAAGGAGCGCACGACACGTTGCCACCATTGCAACGAAAGGAGGGACACGGCCGGCCACACACTCCAGGAGTGTGTGGCCTGGTCGGAGGAGAGGAGAGAGTTGGAGGCAGCTATCGGGGGGGGGGGGGAGATCTTTCGCTGCCATCTCTAGTAAAGGAGATGGTGGCGAGAGAAGAGGTCTGGATGGCGTTCTCCTCCTTCTGCGACATAACTCTCGCAGAAGGAGGAGAACGCCATCCAGACCTCTTCTCCTCCCGATTCCCGCCACCACAGATGAGCGAGCTCGCCGATGGCGGGAAGAGGGGAGGCCTATCCCCGCTCCCACTATCTCCTCCATTACCGGGGGCGCACCCCCCCCCCCCAATTCCCGCCACCACAGACGAGCGAGCTCGCCGATGGCGGGAAAAAAGGGGGCCCATCCCCGTTTCCACCGTCTCCGCTTCCACCGAGGGCGCGCCCCCCCCCCCCGATTTCCGCCACCACAAACGAGCAAGCTCGCCGGTGGCGGGAAAAGAGGGGGCCCGTCCCGTTCCTCCTCGTCTTCTTCCTCCTCCCCTTTGTCCGAGGACTGGAAGTTGCCTCTCCCAGCCCTCTCCCTCTCTCTCTCCGCTTCCTCCTTCTGCGACATAACTCTCGCAGAAGGAGGAAGCGGAGAGAGAGAGGGAGAGGGCTGGGAGAGGCAACTTCCAGTCCTCGGACAAAGGGGAGGAGGAAGAAGACGAGGAGGAACGGGACGGGCCCCCTCTTTTCCCGCCACCGGCGAGCTTGCTCGTTTGTGGTGGCGGAAATCGGGGGGGGGGGGCGCGCCCTCGGTGGAAGCGGAGACGGTGGAAACGGGGATGGGCCCCCTTTTTTCCCGCCATCGGCGAGCTCGCTCGTCTGTGGTGGCGGGAATCGGGGGGGGGGGGGTGCGCCCCCGGTAATGGAGGAGATAGTGGGAGCGGGGATAGGCCTCCCCTCTTCCCGCCATCGGCGAGCTCGCTCATCTGTGGTGGCGGGAATCGGGGGGGGCTTGTCCCCGGTGGCGCAGGAGACCGCCACGGAGGGGGGGGCGGGCACTCTTTTTCCCCGCCATTGGGGAGATTACTCTCCCGTGGTGGCGGGGGCGGGGAGGGTCCGCCAATTTTACACCCGCGTCGCCATACGACGCGGGATGAGGTCGCTGGGGGGGGGGTCGGGGACAACTAGTCCCTGGACTCTCCCCCCAGAGACCTCTCGAGAATCGGGGGCGTGGGTGCGCCGCCTTGCCTAGGCGAGGTGGGCGCGGCCGCGCCCCTGAACGGGAAATCTCCCTGATTGCGGCCGTATCCTAACTCCCAAGGGAGCGGCGAGAGCCGTAATCGGGGGGACCGAGGGGGGGCCACGCGTCTTTTGGGGCGCCTGGGCCCCCCTCTATGACGGAGACGTGACGCACGGGGCCCTCTCACCGGGAGCCACAGGGCACCGGTGGGAGGGCAACGCCGTCCACGGAGGGGGTTCCTTTCCTTCTGAGAGGAACCCTCTGGAGAGGGCCTCCGGGGCGAATGCCGAATCCCCATTCCCTTCGGGAGGGGGAGGGAGCACCGCTTCGGAGGCGGGAGGTGGCGGCTCGAGCGGGATACTCGAGCCGCAACCCCGCCCCCCAAACTCTTTGGGAGGGCGCGACGTGGGGTCGATATCGCCCTGCGTCGCAACTGCGAGGACCTCCGCACGATGCAATTCGCGGGGGGGGGGGGAGAGTGTCGCCCTCAGCGGCACCCTTCCAAGGAAGGATTAGGCGGGGGGGCGGCTAGTCGGCATGGGAAACCAGCATCCTGGCCGTCCCCCATTAACGCCCGTGAAGGTATCCGCAGTGGGTTTAGTGAGGTATGTCTTGGGTTCCCTGACCGATCCATTCGTGGATCGGCCAAGGGGAACAAGAAGTCCCACATAACCATCCGCTCTCTTCCCGGAGAGCGGTAGTATCCATGAGGATTCCCACTGCATTAAAAAAAAAAAAGGGTGTAACGAAGCACCTTTCCCGACGCCACGGATCGGCTCGCCGGTGCCAGGATTCGGGAAGAGGGGAGACTCAGATTCACAATGACACACGGTTGCTCTGGTAAAAGTAGAGTTTATTCGGAGCCACCTTCCTGTGGTTCTCCCGTGATTCAAACCATTATACACAGCATAGTATAATCGGACGAAACGCGACCAGATGATACGGACGCGGACACGACTTATTACTAGAAGTTACCGATAGGAAGATTACGGACGAAACGCGGCCAGATTATACGGACGCGGACACAACTTATACCTAAAGTTTCCAACGCGGACACGCGTACGGGCGCCCTGAGAAGGGCGAGCTCCGTCGGGCGCCGTTGACTTTCGGGTAGGACCCGGTGATCGAGGACGCTCGGCCTGCACGACGAGAACGCTCGACGGCCGGGGTGACTCACGGACAGGACCCGGTGACCGAGAACGCTCGGCCTGCACGACGAGAACGCTCGTCGGCCGGGGTGATTTACGGACAGGACCCGGTGACCGAGAACGCTCGGCCTGCACGACGAGAACGCTCGTCGGCCGGGGTGATTTACGGACAGGACCCGGTGACCGAGGACGCTCGGCCTGCACGACGAGAACGCTCGTCGGCCGGGGTAATTTCCGGACAGGACCCGGTGACCGAGAACGCTCGGCCTGCACGACGAGAACGCTCGTCGGCCGGGGTGATTTACGGACAGGACCCGGTGACCGAGAACGCTCGGCCTGCACGACGAGAACGCTCGTCGGCCGGGGTGATTTGGAGTGTGGGAGTTGAGGAGTGATCCCTGAGTACGCTCGAGGGACCAGGACGGGACTGGTGCCGAAGTCTCGGCTGCGCCGCTCTTTATACCCGTCGGCTACCCCACTCTAAGACTAGCTTGGAGGGGGTCGAGTGACGGGTGGGGGCGAAAAGGCGGATTCCCAACGTGTTCGTGTGGTGGCCCCGAAAGGGACCGTTTACATGAGCGCGGGCGATTAGTGACGGCTAATCGGGTCGTCACAAGGGTACGTGTGAATAAGTGTGGGATATGTGTGCGTGTATGGAATGTGTGAGTGTGTGTGGAGTGTGTGTAGAGTATGGGTGTGTAAGGTGTGTGTGAGGTACGTGTGAGCATGTGTGCGATGTGTGTGAGCGTGTATGGGTGTGTGTGTGGGATGTGTATGGGTGTGTGTGTGTGTGTGTGGAGTGTGTGGGGAAAGAAGGGTATATGTGAGTATGTGTGGGATGTGTGTGTGTATGGAATGTGTGAGTATGTGTGAAGTGTGTGTAGAGTATGGGTGTGTGTAAGCGTGTGTGGGGTACGCGTGAGCATGTGTGCGATGTGTGTGAGCGTGTATGGGTGTGTACGGGGTGTATATATGTATGTGTGAAAAGTATGTGTACATAGGGTGCTGTATGTGTGAGAAGTGTGTGGGGGGGGGCATGTGTGTGTGTATGAGTGCGTATAGGATATGTGTGATGTGCATGGTGTGTGCGGAGGTGTGTAATGTATAAGTGTGGATGTATAAATGTGTAGTATATTTATATATATAATTTATATGCGGGGGGAGGTGTTTGTAAGAATGTGTGTAAGTATGTATATAATGTGTGTCTGTCATACACATCCCACACACACATACTGATCTCATTCATATATATTCCATACACACTCACACATATCCGATACACACTTCACACACATACATTCCATACATACTCACACTTCATACACACTCACTCCATACACTCACACACATTCCACACACACATACTGATCTCATTTATACACATTCCATACACACTCACTTTATACACTCACACATTCCACACACATACTGATCTTATTCATACACATTCCATACATACTCACACATATCTGATACACACTCCATACACAGTCACACTTCATATACACACTCACACACACCCCACACATGCACACACCATCACACTCATACATACCCCATACATACCTTATTCATATATACACATTCCACACACACACTCACACATACACATACACTCGCGCGCACCCTATACAAACACATATCCTATACACATTCCACATACTCACACACACTCCACACACATTCACACACTTCATACACGCTCACACACATCCCACACATACTCACTCATACCCTTTCCACACACACACACACACACACACACACACACACACATCTTACACACATACACACACACATATGTACACACACAAAGTGTAAGTCCGACCTTGTAACTTTCCTGTGGGTATTACCAATACCGACAACAACTGTGAGGTTTTTTAAAAAGGCCTGAAAATGCTGTTTATTTCAAAAAGTTGATATATATATATATAACGTCATTACTTGAATTAAATATTTTTTTTAAGAGAATTAGCAGACTTAATAAGCATCATTTATTGATACTTTTGAATAACATATATATATATAAAAACTCATAATAAAAAGAAACAGTGGCAGACTATATGAATTTAGAACACAAAAATTTAAA